>NC_081355.1:149057757-149158437 GCF_030684315.1 Stegostoma tigrinum | reverse complement strand
CTTGAATCTGTTGCTGCATGTTTTCAAGCTCATCGTATTTCCTGTTTGATGGAAGGGAGTATAATCAGAGTGGGAGGGGTTTTTGATTTTTTGACTGCTTCCCTGAGGCAACGGAAAGTGTAGACGGAGGTTCCAGAACCTCAACCTGAGCTACAAATCTTCTCAAAACTCGCTAGTGTAGATGGAGTCGCTGGTTTTCACGATGGACAGCAGTGTGTTCACAACTCTGTAATTTTGTGGTGTTGGGCAGAGCACTTTACCAAACTCGCTGCAGGAGGTGCAGAGCTCAGTGGGCTCTTTCAGCTGTCCCCACTGTCTTCCTCTGCCAGCCCCCTGGCCATCTGTCATACTGTTAGACCAACCCTGGAGCCTGCACTGTCTTTTTGGAGCACATTCCCTCCCTCCCCCCCACCCAACCACACCCCCAAGGCTCGCACCTAGTGTTTGTGTGCTCCACACAATGGTTTCAGTAGTCAAATTGCTGAGCTGTTTGCTTGAAGGTTGATGTGATCGCACCGTGACCTAAGTCACTGCCTGGGATCTTCCAGAAGATGTGGGAGATGTCATTTTGTCGCACCTTTCCACCACCTCTCTCTCCCAAGCCAAAAATCTCTTGTCTGTTCAATACCTTTTTCTTTCTCCAAGCTCCATCTGCCACATCTCCATGCCTTGCCGATCCCCATCTCGGCTAATCCCAGTCCCGGTTTGCCCTCCGCCCAACCCAGCGCAGTGTTGCTCACCACCATCACCATCACTTTGCCCTCATCACTCAGTTATCCCGGCTCTCGGCCAACTCCATCTCTTGTGTTGTCTGTCTGATTCCTCTGGTGTGGAAGGATATACCATCGATATGATTGTTCTCGAAGTGTTGCCTCATGCATCCGCCAGATGCAGGGCTGAATCTGACGCTAATTCTAAACATGATTTTAGTGACCCGCCTCTACTCTGAAAGTTGGACCCTCACAATTGAAGACCTCCTTGAATAACATTGGAGACTCGCTACCTCAGCAATGGCTCTGTTTGCCCTTAAATATCAAGAGGTTACTTTAGCTCGAAATATCAGCTTCATAAAGGCTGGGGGCGGTTCAGCGCAGTTCAGAATCAGAATATCCTTTTATTGTCATGTGTCCTGAAGAGCAGGAGTACAGTGATAAGTTTTGCAATGTGCTTCTTAGGTACAAAATGAGAAAGAAAGAAAAGTAGTTACTTTACAATGATTGTAGGATAAGTGAGGAATATGACATAGATGTTACAGTTAGATAAACAAGTTACAAATAAACATTACATGGTGGTAGCTGAGCATAGGGGCTTCCATACCTGGTCTGACCGTGCACACCATACTCCAGTCCAACGAATGTTCCCACTCCGCTCCAAGCCTCCAGCCCACTCCGCATTGGCTCTCAGCAACTCCAAGGTAAGTTTGATTCAGAATGTCGTGTCCCTGCTGCCAGCCCCTGTTCTAGGACCCGGCGTCCACGCTCTGAAGCCCTGTGCCCCCCCCCCCCACTGCTGCCAGCCCCATTCCAGAACACCCCCGCACCTCAGCTGCCAGGACATTGTGCTGCTCACTTGGACCCATGCCCCCACCCCCTGCTCAAGAACCTCTCACCCTGGGACCCGCCTCTGGGTACGTCCAAGCGATTAGTTGAAAGCAAAATGCAGGAAGGAGGGAAAAGAAAGAGAACAAAAGAAAAAGAACAGGCAGAGCAGGGGAGCTCCAGCTGGTGGGTTATACCCTGCCGCGATCTCACATTTATTGATTACAACTTTGTTTAATTAGCTCAACTATCCTTGGACTTGACAGAAGCAAGAGGTGTGCAGTCTTGGTGAATTACCAGGGTCTTGTGGCACTGTGGTAATGCCCCTGCCTCTGAACCAGGCTCAATTCCTACCTGTCCGGGGTCTGCCATAACCCGTCTGAGCAGGCTGATTCAAAAAAATAACTTTGTGCGTAAGTTTCTGCAGTGCATCTTGTAGATAGTACACACTGCTGCTACTGAGCGTCGGTGGCGGAGGGAGTGGGTGCTTGTGGATGTGGTGCCAATCAAGAGGGCTGCTTTATCCTGGATGGTATCAAGCTTCTTCAGTGTTGTTGGGGCTGCACCCATCCAGGCAAGTGGGGAGTATTCCATTCAATGGTGGAGGGAGTGGATGCTTGTAGCTTTAGTACCAATCATGCGGCTGCTTTGTCCTGGATGGTGTCAAGCTTCTTGAGTGTTATTGGAGCTGCACTCATCCAGGCAAGTGGGAAGTATTCCATCACACTCCTGACTTGTGCCTTGTAGGTGGTGGGGAGTCAGGAGGTGAGTTACTTGACACAGTATTCATAGTATCTGACCTGCTCTTGTAGCCATTATTTTTATGTGGTGAGCTTCTGGTCAATGGTAACCCCTAGGATGTTGATAGTGGGGGATTCAGTGATGGTAACACCATTGAATGTCAAGAGGTGGTGGTTAGATTGCCTTTTCTTGGAATTGGTCATTGCCCGGCATTTATGTGGTGGGAATGTCACTTGCCACTTGTCAACCCAAGCCTGGATATTGTCCAGATCTTGTGGCATTTGAACACGGACTGCTTCAGTATCTGAGGAGTTGCGAATGGTGCTGGACATTGTGCAATCATCGGCAAACATCCCCACTTCTGTCCTTTATGAAGGAGGGAAGGTCATTGGTGAAGCAGCTGAAGATGGTTGGGCCGAGGACATTACTCTGAGGAACTCCTGTGGAGATGCCCTGGAGCTGAGATGACTGACCTCCAGCAGCCACAATCATCTTCCTACGTGGCAAGTATGTCTCCAACCAGCAGAGAGCTTGCCCCTGATACCCATTGATTCTGGCCTTGCTAGGGCTCCTTGATACTGCACTCAGTCAAATGCAGCCTTGATGTCAAAAACAGCTACTCTCATTGCCCCTCCGAAGTTTATCTGTAATATCCATGTGGAATTGAGTCTGGAATGAAGTCAGGAGCTGAGTGGCCCTGTCGGAGAATGTTTACAGGTTATTGCTGGGCCAGTGCTGTTTTACTGCTCTGTCTGCAATGTCCTGTCAGCTACCCGATGTGTCCTGTCTGTCGTGAGCAGCTATGGTAAAAGATGTTTAAAATATATTGTCATCAGTTTTGGAGCTTGGATTGCTTTTAAACAAGAGGCACGTGGATGTGGGTTAAGTGTTGTAATGGTTTGCTTTTAATAATGGTCAGAAAGTTACTCTTGAACAGTAACCTAGGTCCCTCAGTTTTAAATCACATGACTTTTTCTTCCCTCCTTCCCCCCCCCCCCCCGCCCTTTATTCATTAACAGAATGAGGGCATCACTGGCCAGGCAGCATTTATTGCCCATCCCTACTTGCCCAGAGGGTAGTTTAAAAGTCAACCACATTACTGTGGGTCTGGAGTCACATGTAGGCCAGACCAGGTAAGGATGGCAGTTTCCTTCCCTGAAGGATATTATTGAACCAGATGGGTTTTTCCGACAATTGACAACATGGTCATTATTGGATTCTTAATTCCAAGTATTTTATTGAATTCAAATTCCACTATATGCTGTGGTGGGATTCGAACCCAGGTCCCCAGAATGTTATCTGGGTCTCTGCATTAACAGCCCAGCGATAATATCACTTTCCATTGCCTCCCCTATATAAAGGTCCGGGAGAACCCCTGTAATGCTAATAGTAGATGATGTTTATACTTACAGGTTTATGACACATTAAATGTGGGGAGTGCCATCAGCTGGAAGAGTGAATAAAGTTGTGGCTTCTGTGATCTTGCTCTGTGCAAATTGGGCTACCGCATCACCTCGATTTGCAACAGTGGTGCGCCCCATAACCAAAGCAACAATGCATTGGTTGCAACATGCATTAGGGAGCAGGGAAAGAGCTCTTTGTGTAAATATGAGCTCCTCTGGCTGAATGTGTCTGTTCCTATGCTACTGGGTTACTGCGGTGCCAGCAATGGAGGGGGAGGAGGCCAATGAGACTAGATCGTGTGGAACCACTCAGAACAAGTCAGTTGTAAACTCTGAGGGTGACCGAGTCAGTGGGATGTTGCGAACACTGGCACGGAGCTGCTTGGGTACATTGGCTCGTTTATGGTGCCACCTTTTCTGCCTAAGTAGCAGTCACTACTACTGTGTGTGAGAATTAGGGGTATTTGGGAGCTGGCTGAACGTGCATATGGGCCAGAAACCGTGCACTCCAGCCATGCTTTGTAAGCTAGCTTCCCTCGCTGTCTCTATCCTATCCAACTTGGATCGCTTTCTGTGACATTTTGGCGCAGGTGGCATGAGGGGAGCTTGAAGCAAGCCAGCAGAGAGCTTGCCAAGGCGCTGCAAGAGACTTGGACAGAGAAGAGGGTTGATGTCGTCATTATTGGCAGCCCCTTCAGTCACGGTGATCAAAGGCATGGCACTTTGCATCATAACACTGCCAGGCACTGCTGCTTCTGACTGGGTACTCGATTTCACTCCCACTGTTTTGTTCTTTGTTGTGTCTCACCTGCTGAAAATGGTGTGTTTAATTCCGACATACCATCCCAAAGCAACGCGCAGTGATAACATAGTGGAAGCACCAATTGTGGGACGTGTTGTGTATTTCATCAAAGCCTGAACTTTCTGGTTTGCAGTATTTCCAAAGGCAGGTTTTTCATTCCCCTTTCCTCCTCTACCTTTCTCCCCTTGTCCCCTTACGGCAGCGCTCCTCTCTTTTTTCCTCCCCTCCATGCCTTCCCTACCCTGCCTCATAGAATCCCGACAGTGTGGAAGCAGGCCATTCAGCCCCCCACGCCGCAAAAAAGAGCATCCACCATTTCTTCAGAGCGTTCTGAGGAAGGGTCATACCAGACTCCAAACCTTAACTCTTCTCTCTCCACAGGTGCTGCCGGACCTACTGAGTTTCTCCCACATTCACTGTGTTGGTTTCAGATTTCCTGCATCCATAGGATTTTCGCCTTTTGTTTGCGTTTGGCGCTGTGTTGGGGAGACGGCAGCCAATTGGACACAGCAAATTCCCACAAACAGTGACATGGTAATGACTAAGGAGCAATGTTGCTTGAGGGGGAAAAGTACCAGCCAGGACTCTTAAACCCCCTGATCCTTGTCAAAATAATAAGTTGGGAGCCTTTTGCATCCACTGAGCAACAGGATGAGTCCTTGGTTTGAGGTCTCATCTTAAAGTTGGCACCTCGACAGTGCAGCATTCCCTCGTGAGTGTCAGCCTAGATTTTAGTCTTTCTGTCCTGTATCGGGTCTTGAACCTGGATCTCTTCCATTCAGAGCTGAGTGTGCAGCCAACAGGACCGAGAGCTGTCCGTACAGTGCAGCAGGTTTCTTTTGTCTCAGCTTAATGCAGTTCTGGTGCCACGATCTCTGCATTATTAGCCTATAGATGGAGGCCATTCAGCTCATTGTCACTTGGAAAGCCAGTGCTTTTACAATGTCACTTAGTGCCATTCTCCTCCCTTCTCCCTCCATTCCTTTTCCAAATAACCATCTAATTCCCTCTCAATGCCTCAATTGAAGCTGCCTCCTGCCCACTGTAAGGCAGTGCATTCCAGCCCCCTCTACTGCCAGGGTTAGAACATGGAACAGAGAACATAGAACAATACAGCACAGAACAGGCCATTCGGCCCTCGATGTTGCACTGACCTGTGAACTAATCTAAGCCCCTCCCTCTCCACTATCCCATCATCATCTATATGCTTATCCAAGGACTGTTTAAATGCCCCTAATGTGGCTGAGTTAACTACATTGGCAGGCAGGGCGTTCCACGCCCTTACCACTCTGAGTAAAGAACCTGCCTGTTAGGCAAGAAAGGCCTGTTTTACTATTGATGCCCAGATCCCATGAAAGGAGCGAAATACATCTTCATAACCAATGTCCCTTATCCCTCAACCTATCATCATGAGTGTTACAGCATGGAAAGCAATCTATCATGTACATCACTGCCCGTCCTGCCCGCATGGTTTTAGTAAGGGGAGGTCATGCCTGACAAACCTGTTAGAATTCTTTGAAGAGGTAACAAGTATGTTAGACCTGGGAAACCCAGTAGATGTTATCTATCTAGACTTCCAAAAGGCCTTTGATACAGTGCCTCACAGGAGCCTGCTGAGCAAGGTGAGGGCCCATGGTGTTCGAGGTGAGCTACTGGCTTGGATTGAGGATTGGCTGTCTGACAGAAGGCAGAGAGTTGGGATAAAAGGCTCTTTCTCAGAATGGCAACCGGTGACGAGTGGTGTCCCGCAGGGTTCAGTGTTGGGGCCACAGCTGTTCACCTTATCTATTAATGATCTGGATGAAGGGACCGGGGGCATTCTGGCGAAATTTGCCGATGGTACGAAGATAGGTGGACAGGCAGGTAGTACTGAGGAGGTGGGGAGGCTGCAGAAAGATTTAGACAGTTTAGGAGAGTGGTCCAGGAAATGGCTGATGAAATTCAATGTGAGTAAATGTGAGCTTTTGCACTTTGGAAAAAAGAATACAGGCATGGATTATCTTTTAAACGGTGAGAAAATTCGCAAATCAGAAGTGCAAAGGGATCTGGGAGTGTTGGCCCAGGATTTTCTAAAGGTTAACTTGCAGGTAGAGTCCGTAATTAAGAAAGCGAATGTAATGTTGTTGTTTATCTCAAGAGGGTTGGAATGTAAAAGCAGCGATGTGCTTCTGAGGCTTATAAGGCTCTAGTTAGGCCCCATTTAGAATACTGTGTCCAATAATGGGCCCCATACTTCAGGAAGGACGTAGTGGCCCTGGAGCGTGTCCAGCAGAGATTCACACGGATGATCCCTGGAATGGTAGGTTTAGCGTATGATGAATTGCAAAGGATCCTGGGATTGTACTCCATTGGAGTTTAGAAGATTGAGGAGAGATCTAATAGAAACTTACAAGATAATGAATGGTTTAGAAGGGGTGGACGACAGGAAGTTGTTTCCATTAGGCGGGGAGACTAGAACCCGTGGGCACATCCTTAAAATTAGAGGGGGTAAATTTAAAACTGAAATGAGACGACATTTCTTCAGCCAGAGAGTGGTGGGCTTGTGGAATTCATTACCACGGAGTGCAGAGGAGGCCTGGACGTTGGATGCCTTCAAGGCAGAGATCGATAAATTCTTGATCTCAGAAGGAATCAAGGGCTACGGGGAGAGTGCAGGGAAGTGGAGTTGAAATGCCCATCAGCCATGACTTAAATGGCGGAGTGGACTCGATGGGCCGAATGGCCTTACTTCCACTCCTATGTCTTATGGTCTTATGGTCCTACTTTCCAGCATCTGGCCTGTGGACTCTCGCATTGTGGCATTTCAAGTGTTCATCCAAATAGTTTGTAAATGCTGTGACGGCTCCTCCCACTGCCACTCTTTCGGGCAGAGTGTTCCAGATATGCGTCACCCTCTGGGTGAAGTGATCTTTCCTCAAATCCCCTCTTAAACCTACTGTGCCTTAACAGAAACCCATAGTTAGTGACCCTTCTACCAAGGGAAAAGGATTCTGCCCATTTCCACTGTCAGTGCCGCTCAGAACTTAACCTCAGTCGAGTTGTGCCCCCCCCCACCTCCAACTCCTTCCTCGTTGCTGTAAGGAGAACAGCCCCAAGCTTGTCTCCATAGCTGGATCGCTGTCGCCCGAGTAACATCCAGTTAAATCTCCCCTGCACCCTCTCCAGAGCCATCACGTCCTCCCTATAGCGTGGTGCCCGGAACTGATCTCAATACTTCATTTGTGGCCAAAACATTCCATGACAACCTCCCTAACTCCTCCTGCCTTTATTTGCTGTGCAATCAAATCAAATCCAATTTTCCCACAAGTCCACCTGCCCTCTGCTTTCAAGAATCAGTGGACGTGCACACTAAGGTCCCTCTGATCCTGTCTCTCTTTCCCAAAGCCTTATCAACAAATATATAAGCCCTTGCCTTAATTGGCCTTGTGTCCTCTTGTGGAATTAAAAGTTAAACGTCAGGGGTTGCTCATTCACTTATGACAGAAATGAGGAAATACTTCTCTCTCGAGGGTTGAGAATTCTCTTCCTCAAAAGGCAGTGGATGCAGAATCTTTAAATATTTTTTAGGTCAGGTGTGTATGTGTATGTGTGAACACAGGTATGTGATGGTGTGCGCAAGTGTGTGTCTGTGTGTGTGCGCGTGTCTGTGTGTGCATAGAAGGCTGGATGTGCTTGGATTTTTTCACTGGTGTATAGGAGGTTGAGAGACGACCCGATAGAAATTTATAAAATAATGAGGTGTGTAGATACTTAATGGTAATTGTCTATTCTCTAGGAGAGAAAAATTTCAAGACTAGAACGCATTTTTAGGGTCAGAGGAGAGAGATCTTAAGAAAAGACACGAGGGGCAAATATTTTACACAGAGGGTGGTTTGCATATGGAATGAGCTTCCTCAGGAAGTGTTGGGTAAAGGCACAGTTGCTATGTTTAAAAGATATTTGGATAAATGCATGAATAGGAAAGATTTGGAGGAATGAGGGCCCGGAGCAGGCAGGAGGGACTAGTATAGCTTAGGATTATGTTTGGCATGGACTGGTTGGAGCGAAGGGTCTGCTTCTCTGCTGTATGACTGTTATTGATGGTATGTGGGAATGTAGAGTTGAAGTTAAAATCATAGCAGCCTTAAATGGTCAAGTAGTCTGCTTCTGGAGAAGCCTGACTTTCCATTGCTTCTGTTTATGTTGATTCTTTACTGTAAACCTCATGAGCCTGATGTGAACTTTTCACCGTTTTGTAATATTTTTAATGGTGTAATTGTTCAGTTAATTTAATTATGAGCTGTTTATGACTTGGTAGCTAACTCTCACCTGCCGAAGCATTATGCCATATTGCCTGTTCTGATGGAATCTGCTGTAATCACTGAGCTGTTCCACGCAAGGTGCACAGACAGCCAGACTGCTGTCGTTTATTTGTAGTTTTCCTCCGATTCCCGCAATTGGAAAGACCATCAGCACTGGACACTGATCCCTGCTGGAAACCAGGATCAGTGAGCAAAAGGCTTGCATTTGTGTAGCACCATTCTTGATTGCAGGCCAAACATAGGCCCTTTATCGCCAGTAAGATACCTGTTGAAGTTTAGTTACTGTTGCAGGAAATACAGCGGCTGATCAGTGCCCAGTAAGCTCCTATGGGCCGCAATGTGATAATGAACAGAGAATCTACTCTTGGTGATGTTGATTAAGGGATAAATATGGAGCTGGAAACTGTGCTGGTGCCCCTGCTGTAATTTTGAAACTGAGTCTGGAATGAAATTTTAATTTAGACTTTGTCGTGTGTATTCCAGTACAAAAGTACAGTAAAAAATTTTCAATTTTTCCACGTGGTGCCATCTTAGGTACAAGTTCTTAAGTTTTTGGATCGGGGTACAAGGTAGAAAGAAGTGAAGGACTAAGCTGATGGTTTAACACTGCACTCACTCTTAGCTTTAAACAAAAGCAGTAAAGCTAAAAGTTCACATACTGCAGCCATGCTGGGACTGCACATCCTACAAGCGCTCTCTGTGTCTCTCTCTCTCTCTCTCTCTCTCTCTCTCTCTCTCTCTCTCTCTCTCTCTCTCTCTCTCTCTCTCTCTCTCTCTCTCTCTCTCTCTCTCTCTCTCTGTGTCTGTCTCTCTCTCTCTCTCTGTGTCTGTCTCTCTCTCTCTGTGTCTCTGTCTCTCTGTCTCTCTCTCTGTGTCTCTGTCTCTCTGTCTCTCTCTCTGTGTCTCTGTGTCTCTCTCTCTCTGTGTCTCTCTCTCTCTGTGTCTCTCTCTCTCTCTCTCTCTCTCTGTCTCTCTCTGTCTCTGTCTCTCTCTGTCTCTCTCTGTCTCTCTCTCTCTCTCTCTCTCTCTCTCTCTCTCTCTCTCTCTCTGTGTGTGTGTGTCTCTCTCTCTCTCTCTCTCTCTCTCTCTCTCTCTGTGTGTGTGTCTCTCTCTCTCTCTCTCTCTCTCTGTGTGTGTGTGTCTCTCTCTCTCTCTCTCTCTCTCTCTCTGTGTGTGTGTGTCTCTCTCTCTGTGTCTCTCTGTGTGTGTGTCTCTCTCTCTCTGTGTCTCTCTCTCTCTCTCTGTCTCTCTCTCTCTCTCTGTGTCTCTCTCTCTCTCTCTGTGTCTCTCCCCCTCTCTCTGTGTCTCTCCCCCTCTCTCTGTGTCTCTCCCCCTCTCTCTGTGTCTCTCCCCCTCTCTCTGTGTCTCTCTGCTCTCCTTGTCACTGCAGATGTCAGGAAAACCTCCACGTTGCGTTGGGCTGGCTCCTGGGATCTCTAACCACCAAAGCCCCGATCCAGGTGCCCAGTGCACCGGGCCTCGACTTTGGACCTCAGTCTTGCCTTGGGCCTGTGCGCCAGGCGTCGGGAACTGACCGAGAGTCTCAGCTCAGGCCCTCCCAGCTGTTGCCTCACACTGGGCATCTGTCAACTGCCAGGTTCAATGAGCCCGATACCGCTGCTGCCTCTCTCCCGTGTGGAGAACAGACAGGGCCTGGACTGAATCTCTCCTCCGATAGGTGACACGTCCAACGGTGTAGCATATACCCTCAGTTCTGCAAATGGGGACTGGCTGAGGCATTTATTCTCAGGCCCCAGATGTGGGCCTTCAGCCCTTAACAAGGCAGTGAGTGTGAATCTCGGTGAGCCAGGGCTGCTGGCCCTGTTGCAGCTTATATGACTTGTTTGTTCACACTGAAGCACTGTACCATGGGCAGAGGGTGTCGATGCTTAAGTGAGCATGAAGTGTGTGACCACAGGCCCAACCCCACCATTTCCCTTCATTGCCTGAGTTTGCCCTCCCTCAGGTGCCCAGCTGCTCTTAAAACCATTCTCTATCCTTTACCCTGCTCAACTAAAACTTCCCTTGTATGCAGTCCTGGTCATTAATCTCCCCTCTGCTTACTCACCTACACTGTCTCCTATTCTGACAACATGTCAACTTTGAAATTCTAGCTCTTGTTTTCAAATCACTCGCTATCACCAGCCTCTGAACCCGCCAAGATTTCAATGTCCCAATAATTCTGGCCTCGCATTCCTCCCTGGTTTTAGTCGCCTCAACTCTGATAAGGTGCCTTCAGTTGCTTTCGAACTAGATTCTGGAATTCCCTCTCTCTAAATCTCTCTGCCTCTCTTTTTTGCTTCGAGACCCTCCTCAAATTAAAAAGTAAATGGAGAAGATAGAAGGAGGGAGGTTATTTCCACTGGTGGGTGAAGCTAGAAGCAGGGGGCGCAGCCTCACAGGGGTTGGGGGACAGATTTAGGACTGAGCTGACAAAGAATTTGACCAAAAGGATTGTGAATCTGTGGTATTCCCTGCCCAGCGAATGAGTTGAAACTACCTCATTGTTTGTTTTTAAGGTAAAGATACATCGTTGAACCATAAAGGATCTAAAGGTTATGCTGAGTGGGCAGGTAAGTGGAGCTGAGCCCACTAACAGATCAGTTATGGTCTTGTGTAGAGTAGACAGGAATTGAGGCCTCAGAGGATGGAGCAGGCCCAAGGGACTGAATGGCCTACTGCTGATCCTGATTAATTTCTGTTGCGATGGAGATATCCACCTTCTGACTATGTTACACTATGACTCAGATGACTAGCACCTATACATGCTGATAATTACTAGCACTGGTATAAAATGGACATACTGGGAGTCGACAGGAGGACCTGCCCCCTTAGCAGACAGGCCAATCACACAAAGATCTGAAGAGATTGGGAGGTGGCGAGCCAAGATGGTGGCAGTTGGAGCAAAAACAGAAGTTGCTGGAGAAGCTCAGCAGGACTGGCAGCATCTGTGAAGGAAAACAAAAATCAGTTAATGTTGTGGGTCTGGTGACCCTTCGTCAGGAACTCATTGCCTGAAAGGAAACCCTCACCTGGCTAGAGGCTTGGCTAGACTTTGGGTGTCATTAACTACAGGACCACAGTCCAAGAGCTGGAATGTAGGATGAGGCTGAATGCCTCATTTTCAGCTAGTATAGAGACGACAGGCAGAACAGCCACTTTCTGTGATAAAACATCTTCAAGTCAGTGTGTTGTCTGGAGTCTGCTGCATTGTTTTCCTCTGTTAATCATTCTTGTTTTTGAGAGATAATAGGAACTGCCGATGTTGGAGAATCTGAGATAACAAGGTGTGGAGCTGGATGAACACAGCAGGGCAAGCAGCATCAGAGGAGCACAAAGGCTGATGTTTCGGGCCTAGGCCCTTCTTCAGAAATGGGGTAGGGGAAGGGGGATCTGAAACAAATAGGGAGAGAGGGGGAGATGGATAGAAGATGGATAGAGGAGAAGATGGGTGGCGAGCAGACAGACCGGTCAAAGAGGCGGGGATGGATTCAATAAAGGTGAGTGTAGGTGGGGAGTCAGGGAGGAGATAGGCCAGTCCAGGGAGGACGGACAGGTCAAGGGGCAGGATGAGGTAGGTGGGTAGGAGATGGGGGTGGGGCTTGAGGTGGGAGGAGGGGATAGGTGAGAGGAAGAACAGGTTAGGGAGGCAGGGATGAGCTGGAATAGTATCAGAGATAATCAGAACTGCAGTTGCTGGAGAATCCAAGATAATAAAATGTGAGGCTGGATGAACACAGCAGGCCAAGCAGCATCTCAGGAGCACAAAAGCTGACGTTTCAGGCCTAGGCCCTTCATCAGAGGAGCTCACATTTTATTATCAGGGATGAGCTGGGCTGGTTTTGGGATGCAGTGGTGGGGAGGGGAGATTTTGAAGCCTGTGAAGCCCACATTGATACCATTGGGCTGCAGGGTTCCCAAGCGGAATATGAGTTGCTGTTCCTGCAACCTTCGGGTGGCATCGTTGTGGCACTGCAGGAGGCCCAGGGTGGACAAGTTGTCTAAGGAATGGTGGTGGGCGGTGGGGGGGAGGAGGAGGAGTTGAAATGGTTCGTGACAGAGAGGTGCAGTTACTTACTGCGAACCGAGAGTAGGTGTTCTGCAAAGCGGTCCCCAAGCCACCGCTTGGATTCCCTGATGTAGCGGAGGCCACATCGGGACCAGCAGATGCAGTATACCACACTAGCAGATGTGCAGGTGAACATCTGCTTGATGTGGATAGTCTTCTTGGGGCCTGGGATGGGAGTGAGGGGGAGGTGTAGGGGCAGGTGTAGCACTTCCTGCGGTTGCAGGGGAAAGTGCTGGGTGTGGTGGGGCTGGAGGGGAATGCAGAGCGGACAAGGGAGTCACAGAGAGAGTGGTCCCTCCCGAAAGCAGACAAGGGTGGGGATGGAAAAATGTCTTGGTTGATGGGGTCGGATTGTAGATGGTGGACGTGTCGGAAGATATTGCGTTGTATCCGGAGGTTGGTGGGGTGGTACGTGAGGACGAGGGGGATTCTCTTTTGGCGGTTATTGCGGGAATGGGGTGTGAGGGATGTGTTGCAGGAAATGTAGGAGACACGGTCGAGGGCATTCTCGACCACTGAGGGGGACAAGTTGTGGTTCTTGAAAAACGAGGACATCTGGGATGTACAGGAGCGGAATGCCTCATCCTGGGAGCAGATGCGGCGGAGGCGAAGGAATTGGGAATAGGGGATGGCATTTTATTGTAGGAAGGTGGGTGAGAGGAGGTGTATTCTAGGTAGCTGTGGGAGTCAGTGGGCTTGAAATGGATACTGGTTTCTAGGTGGCTGCCAGAGATGGAGACTGAGAGGTCCAGGAGAGGGAGAGAGGTATCAGAGATGGTGCAGGTGAACGTAAGGTTGGGGTGGAAGGTGTTGGTGAGATCAATATAAACAAAAACCCCATGGTGGAGGAGGGTGGGAATACAATTAACATGAGGGCTGTAAAAGATAATCTATTCCAAGGATGTGACCAGATCGCAATCAAAAACAAAACCATAAGGCATAAGCAATGAGGCCATTCAGCCCATCCTGTCTAATCCACCATTCAATAAGATCATTAAACTCAAAAAAAACCTGTCAAAACCAGAAACGAAAATAGAAATTGCTGGAAAAACTTAGCAGGTAGCCTGGCAGAATCTGTGGAGAGAAAGCAGAGTTAATGTTTCATGTCCAGTGACGCTGCTTCAGAATCATCCAGATCGGCCGAGTTTTTCAAGTAATTTCTGGTTCTATCTGAACAAGCTTGCGGCTGATCCTGAAGACTGTCGATGTCCCTTCCCTGCCCTTTTCCCCATTTAGGAGCTTCAGGCTGTCAGCGGATCCGAGATCTGGAGTTAGTCCCGCTCACGTTGCTATAAATGAGTAAAGTCTGCTATTGCTGCCTTAACACAGCAGAATGTCCAGTTGCAGAAATGTTCCCAAACAAAAGCTGACACCGAACCACGCAAGGGGGTATTGGAACAGGCAAATAAAATTTGGGTCAAAGATGGAACCTATTTGAGCATAAAAACATAATAGGAGCAGGTGTAGGCCCACTGAGCCTGACCTGCCGTAAGACAGGAGTAGAGGTCCTCCTGTCGACCCCCAGTTTGCCAATTTTACACCAATGCTGGTTATCTGAGCCATATTGTAACACAACTGGGAAGTGGTATCTCCATAGCAACGGAGATGAATCAGGAGCAGCAGTAGACTATTCAGCCCCTCGGGCCTGCTGCATCCTCTGAGGCCTCAATTCCTGCCTGTGCCCTGCAAACTTCACCTTGCAATGATAGGTGTGTGAAGCCAAGTTGATGTCACAACTCTGCCGTTGTTTTTTTTTTCATGAACCTGTTCAGAGTTGCTGTCACACACTGGGCCTCCTGGTCCAGGGGTAGGGACACTGCCACTGCACCACAAAAGCAAGAGCAAACTGGGAGCCTTGTTTTTGGACGCTCCTTCCCCCAGCCACCTGCTTCGTCGTGAACCCCACAGTCGTCTTTAGGCCATTACAGAAGCAGGCGATTCCGAACCCTAAATAAAAACCGATTTAGCTGCGGATGCTGTAAATCAGGAATAAAATCAGAAGTTGCTGGAAAAGCTCAGCAGGTCTGGCAGCATCTGTGGAGGGAAAAAAAAAATCAGAGTTAACGTTTTGGGTCCCGTGACTCTTCCTCAGAACTGTTCTGCGGAAAGCTCACCGGACCCGAAACGTTAACTCTGATATTTCTCTTCACAGATGCTGCCAGACCTGCTGAGCTTTTCCAGCAACTTTGCTTTTGATTCTGAACCCTATCCTCACTCCCCTTTTCCCTTGCGCATTTGTCTGGCTTCCCTTTTGAATTTGCTTTCGCTATTTACCTCAATGCGTCTCCATGGCAGTTTCACATTTCAGCCACTGTCTGGGTTAAGAGATCCCTATTGGATTTATTTGTGATGATTTTATGCTGGTTATGTGCTCCCTCCTCAAAAGTGGAAGCATTTTCTATGTTTGCCCTGTCAAATTTTACACAGTCTGCCTTAATGGAAAGAAGTAATTTCAGAACTAATTGTAAAATATTTGATTTCTGAGACTCTAGGGGACTAGAAGTTCTAATCTAGCTAATGCTTCTTTTCTTGTCTTTCTATTTTTGTTGATGCATCTCTGGCCTCTGTTTATATTAACTCGGAGCATTATCTTAGACTGTTAGTTTAGCAGCTAATAGCTGTTCGCAGGGATACGATATCCCTGGAAGTGAAAGGTTACCCAGGATTAGGCCGGAATGTGGATTCAAGGTTACAATCAGATCAGCCACAGTTTTAATGAATGGAGCAGCTGGCTTGAGGGGCAGAATGGCCTTATTACCTCTGTTCTCACTGCAATTGTATGGCTCGGTGTAGAGTAGCAATGTGTGCTGCATGACTGAGACTCTGCGTGGGCCCCCGAGTGCTGTTGGGAAGTAGAAATGCCCTGGCACTTGGGCAGCTGGGTAATTGCACCCTTGTAAACCACCACCTGCAGAGTTACCAGGCTGTTGCTAGGATGGTACATACTTTTAGAAAAAACACAACCCGGAATACCCTGAGCCTGTGGGGAAATAGAGGGGCGACATCAGATGTGTGGCTACAGGATCTGGTACATAGTCCCCTCCTCCATCCCAAACTTTTCTGTTGAAGTTAAATAGTCATTAGTGATGGGTTAAGGTCAGGGAGCAGTGAAGGTTTATTCGCTCTTGTTTTAATGGACAGTTCCCAGCCCCGAGTGGGTTTTAGTCAGAATGGAGCTATTAATAAATAAACAATTACTGTCGGTTCTAGATTCCCAGTGCTGGTGTGCCTATCTACTGTCACCTTCGTAAAGCCATTTGGCTTCCATCCTCCCAGCCTCTCCATTATCCGTTCCATTGCTGATTCTCTCCGTTCTGAGCTATTTCAGCTGCTGCTGCCTGCTCCCCTTCACTGTACCTGCAGGTCATTCAAAACTGTCCTCCTTGTGGCCTTAACTGTTTGAAATGTTACAGAGGCTATGCTAGCCTGATGTCAAACACTTTGCGGTGTGCAGTTCTCGTCACCACATTATTAGAAGGTTACTGGAGAGGAATGATGCCAGTTGTGTGTGGGCTTAAATGTCAGGAAGGGATTGGTGTGAATCACAAAATCCGTACAGTGTAGGAGCAGGCCATACTGCCCCTCCAAAGAGCATTCCACCCAGACCTACCCCTAACCACCCCCACTGTGTCCCTGTAACTCTGCATTTCCCATGACTAACCCACCCAGCCTGCACATCCCTGAACACTTCGGGCAATTTAGCATGGCCAATCCACCTAACCCGTACATCTTTGGACTGTGGGAGGAAACCGGAGCACCTGGGGGAAACCCACGCAGACACGGGGAGAATATGTGGAGTTTCGACAGACAGACAATTGCTCGAGGGTGGAACTGAACCCGGGTCTCTGGTGCTGTGAGGCAGCCGTGCTTACCATGCAAACTCTGTTGATTAAAAAGAAATTTGACCCGTACAGGGGGGTGTTTAACATTGTGAAAGATGCTGAGAGAGTGTTCCTGTTAAGAAGACAGGAACAGGAGTACACCATGCAGCCACTCAAGCCTGTCCCACCATTCATTGAGACCATAGCTGATCTGTGGTCTAACTCCCATGTACCCGCCTTTGCCCATTTCCCATAATACCTTTGCCTAACCTATCTGTCTTAGATTAACAACCAACAACTGATCCGGT
Organism: Stegostoma tigrinum; assembly: GCF_030684315.1. NCBI lineage: Eukaryota > Metazoa > Chordata > Chondrichthyes > Orectolobiformes > Stegostomatidae > Stegostoma > Stegostoma tigrinum. The sequence goes on along the minus strand of NC_081355.1, from coordinate 149,141,454 downwards.
GCCCACCTCCATTTGTGCAAGAGAGTTCCAAACCCCTTGTGTGTAGAAGTGTTTCTGAACATCTCTCCTGTTTAGCCTGGCCCCAATTCTCTGACTACGCCCCCCTGGTTCCAGAATACCCAACCAGTGGAAATAGATTATCTTATCTACTCTGTCTTTTCCTTTAATTTCTTGAAGACTTCTACCAGATGTTAAGGAGAGGAGTATAGTTAAAGGCCATTGATATAAGATACTCACCTGGAGCAGCAATAGGGAACTCAAACGACTTTATTAAACGGGAGCATGGTGTGATTGTGGAATTGGCCTCCACAGGAAATAGTTCAAGGTAATTGCGTTGGTGCGGGTTGGGGGAGTGTGGAAGCTGAGCAGACTTGAGCGAGAAGGGAACAGAAGGCTATAATGATGAGGAAAGATGGGAGGAGTCTCAAAAGAAAAACAAACACCTGAAGAAGGCTCTAGGCCTGAAACGTCAGCCTTCCTGCTCCTGTGATGCTGCTTGGCCTGCTGTGTTCATCCAGCTCTACACCTTGTTATCTCACCATATTTGACTAGTTGGGCAGAATGGCCTGTCTCTGTGCTGTGTACCCTTTCTAACATCTCCTTATGTGACTCTGCGTAAGATGTTGCTTTCCAATGATGACGCATATCACCTTGAGGTATTTTAGGAAGTTGAAGGGTGCTGTATAAATGTGAGATTTTGTTATGATGCCAGTGACCTGGCATGAAGTGTTGCTGTTTTAGTCTGCTCTGCATTTAGCCTTTTCGAGTGAATTCACTGGGGACATGGGAAAATGGACGACAACCCCACCTTTGGAAACTGATGCTGGGGATGGGTGGCTTGGTTCATTTTGTGAGAATGAGTAAGTCTCATTGGCACTTGCAGAAAACCCCAGGGCACCTTGCTCAGACTATCTCATCGCCTCCAGCAACTCCTTCATTGTGTCAGCTTTGGACATGTTCCCCCCACCCCCAGCCATCCCCACCTTCGTTGCCGGCAACCCCCCCCCCCCCCCCCCAAACCCTGCCCACGGGATTAATGCACACCAGCAGCTCGGTCTGCTGCAGATTGGCAAAAAGACAAGCCCACTAACCTACTCAGGGACTTGCCAGGTCTGCCGCAGCGAGCACAAATCTCATAGCTGGCTTTACACAAGATGCTTTCCTTTCCAGTGGGATAGAAGGTCGGGGGCTGGTGGGGGGGGGGTGGGAGTTGAGTTGACCTTTCACGTCTTAGTCCAAGATTTTGTGATAGTAAAGAGGAAATCTTCCAGACTTCAACAAAGCAGCCACTGTCAGCTGGAAGCATTTTTGCAGATGGCTCAGATGGAAGGTATGCCCCATGTGCTAGGATTAGCGGATCATAGGTTCAAGCCTGAGTTCAGGTACTGTGTGTGTGTGTGTGTGTGTGTGTGTGTGTGTGGTGGGGTGGCGCGCTGATGATACAGCGCTGTACTCTAAGCCTGTGCCCACTTGTCACACTGGGTTGAACTGTCGGGAGCTCTGGCCTCTCTAAGAGGTTACACCAAGGATTCATTGTGTCCATTTGTCTATAAAATATCTTGTGTTACCACGCCTGATTATACATGTCTTGCCTGATTTAGGTGTGAGGCTGGAACGATGTGATTTCAGGATAATCTTGGCCAGCAAAGTCTAAAGAGTTCACCCTCAGAAAAACTCAATGGTGCCCACAATTTAAAGCTCGGGTACTGGCTGTGATAAAATGGAATCTTGTTTATGTTGGAGGGAATGTGTTTTTATGTCCCCTCCTCCAGGGAGGAGGGTGATAGCTCTTATTTCTGTGAACCACTAGGCTAGTGCGTTTCTATAAAGAAGGAACAGAACGTCAAGTCTTTTTGTCTGGTGCTGATCAAGACAGAATTTCAAGAACACCAAATCTTCAATGGGAGCAACAATTTGCAGCACATCAACCAATTCCAGAGAAGGATTGCTCAACAATTGAGGGGAGGTGACAGCCTAGTGGTATTATTGCTGGACTGTTAATCCAGAGACCGAGATAATGATCTGGGTTCGAATCCCAGCATGACAAATGATGGAATTTGAACTCTAAGAAAAAAACTGGAATGAAGAGTCTAATGATGACCATGAATCAATTGTTGGAAAAACCCATTTGGGTCACAGATGTCCTTTTAGGGAAGGAAATTGCCATCCTTACCTGGTCTGGTCTACACGTGACTCCAGACGCACAGCAATATAGTTGACTCTTAACTGCAATTAGGGATGGACAATAAGCGCTGCCTAGTGAATGAATAGAGGAAGAAAAGAATTGTTGGAGTGCCACAGGGTTGTGCACTGCCTGAAAAAGGTGGTGGAAACAGTCCGAAGGATCGAAACTTGGAAAGGAAGAATTTACAGAGGAACAGAAGAGTGGGACAAGTTAGCAAGCGCTTAACAAGAGCCAGCACATCTCAATGGGTCGAAATGCCTGGTCTGTACAATTCTATTTTTTTTCAGTCACCTTAAAACATTACACAATGGTTTTGCTGTCTACTCTCGGCCATGGGGAATGCAGGTGCTGGTGGAGTTCTGTGACCTACTGTGATGTGAGATTATTCAACTATTTTCACGTAGACGCAGGTAGAGCTGAGCAGTGGACAGGAATGTGTTTGTTGTGGCCCATCCATATGTGAGCATGTACAACCATTTACAGAGACACTGTGAGCTGATTTCTGTCAGGATTCCTATCAGGACATGTCAAAACTTTATCTTGCACCCGGGCAAATACTCAACTTTGTTCCCAAGTCACTGTTATAACCCTTTTCACCCCCAAACTGCCCTGTCCCCATTCAGTGACATCTGCAATGTTGGCATATATTCTGGCTCGACTATTGTGCAGTGATTGGATCAAAATGTTAATTCACTGCTAGCCCAACAACCAGACTATCATTTAACCATGATAGCAAAGTGTGGGGCTGGATGAACACAGCAAGCCCTTCTAACCCTAACCCTAACCCTAACCCTAACCCTAACCCTAACCCTAACCCTAACCCTAACCCTAACCCTAACCCTAACCCTCTCTGATGAAGGGTCTAGGTCCAAAACATCAGCTTTTGTGCTCCTGAGATGCTGCTTGGCCTGCTGTGTTCATCCAGCCTCACACTTTATTATCTTAGATTCTCCAGCATCTGCAGTTCCCATCATCTCTTATAATTTCACCATATTTAAGGGAAGTCTGAACAATGCTTGCTTTTGTGGAGATGTCAAATTTGAGGATTAACGTTTGAAGAAAAAGATAGCCCTTCCATTCCAACGCCCCAAACCCCAAATTCACTCCTGTTGAGGTTCATTGTGTGTTGAGTCCTTTGAGGTGATTTCTTCACCTTCCCTGAATGGGTACAGTTATGTTGCCTGTGAACACAGTCCACATTCAACCAGAAAGGCTGATGCCCATTTTCACCTTCTTTTAGAGATGCTAATGTGGTTTTCTGTTCCAGCGACACCACCTTTATTCCCTTTAACTGCTGAGGAGACCAGCCAGTGCATGTGTGAATGAGGCTTCACAATCCCTGTTTGCTGCAAATATGACGTTCTGTGGTAGTAGGAAATGCAGATGTTGGAGAATCCAAGATAACAAGGTGTGGAGCTGGATGAACACAGTAGGCCAAGCAGCATCTTAGGAGCAGGAAAGCTGACGTTTCGGGCCTAGACCCTTCATCAGAGCAAGACATGGGTCTGCATGGGATGCTGTTTGGAGGCATCCTATGAATCCCAGCTTCTCGTAGAATCAGTCATTTGGCTCATCAAGTCCACACTGACCCTCAGAGCAAGGCACCCAGACCCAACCCACCAATCCCTCTGTAACCCTGTATTTCCCATGGCTAATCCACCCGAACCTGCACATCTTTGGACTGTGGACGGAAACCAGAGCACCCAGAGGAAACCCACACAGACACGGGGAGAATGTGCAAACTCCACACTGACAGTCACCCGAGGGTGCAATTGAACTCAAGTCCCTGGTGCTGTGAGGCTGCAGTGCTAACCACTGAGCCACCGTGCCATCCCAATCTACGGCATTCTGGGTCTGTGGAATTTCTCTTCATCTTGGATTGAAGTCTGCCGTGTCTTAGTCAAAACTATGACCTCTTGTTCTAGATTGTTTCCCCTATGTGGGGCAATCTTCTTATGTCTACTTTGTCAATGCCCTTTAGCACCTTGTATATCTCAATTGGATCTCCTTTCATTCTTCAGACAGTAGACTCCTGAACTGCTCAATCTCTCTTCATAAGACAACTCCCCTCATCTTTGGAATCGATTCAGTGAACCTCCCTTGAACTGCCTCCAATACAACCATATCCTTCCTTAAATAATGAGACAAAAATTGTACACAGTACTTCAGGTGTGGCTGCATTTATGCATTGTACAGTCGCAGCAAGACTTCCCCACTTTTATACTCAATACCTTGAGCAATAAACCTTTGAAGAGCAGGTGTGCATGCTGGAATGGATGGAGATAGAGGAAGCTGATGTGCTGAAAATTTTGTCAAACATTAAGATTGACAAGTCGCCAGGCCCGGACCAGATTTGTCCTTGGCTGCTTTGGGAAGCGAGAAATGCAATTGCTTCGCCACTTGCGAAGATCTTTGCATCCTCGCTCTCCACTGGAGTCGTACCTGAGGACTGGAGAGAGGCAAATGTAATTCCTCTCTTCAAGAAAGGAAATTGGGAAATCCCCGGCAATTATAGACCAGTAAGTCTCACGTCTGTCGTCTGCAAGGTGTTAGAAAGGATTCTGAGGGATAAGATTTATGACCATCTGGAAGAGCATGGTTTGATCAAATACAGTCAACACGGCTTTGTGAGGGGTAGGTCTTGCCTTACAAACCTTATTGAGTTTTTTGAGGATGTGACTAGAAAAGTTGATGAGGGTCGAGCTGTGGATGTGGTGTATATGGACTTCAGTAAGGCATTTGATAAGGTTCCCCATGGTAGGCTCATTCAGAGGTCAGGGGGAATGGGATACAGGGGAACTTAGCTGCTTGGATACAGAATTGGCTGGCCAACAGAAGACAGCGAGTGGTAGTAGAAGGAAAATATTCTGCCTGGAAGTCAGTGGTGAGTGGAGTTCCACAGGGCTCTGTCCTTGGGCCTCTACTGTTTGTAATTTTTATTAATGACTTGGATGAGGGGATTGAAGGATGGGTCAGCAAATTTGCAGACGACACAAAGGTTGGAGGTGTCGTTGACAGTGTAGAGGGCTGTTGTAGGCTGCAGCGGGACATTGACAGGATGCAGACTTGGGCTGAGAGGTGGCAGATGGAGTTCAACCTGGATAAATGCGAGGTGATGCATTTTGGAAGGTCGAATTTGAAAGCTGAGTACAGGATTAAGGATAGGATTCTTGGCAGCGTGGAGGAACAGAGGGATCTTGGTGTGCAGATACATAGATCCCTTAAAATGGCCACCCAAGTGGCCAGGGTTGTTAAGAAAGCATATGGTGTTTTGGCTTTCATTAACAGGGGGATTGAGTTTAAGAGTCGTGAGATCTTGTTGCAGCTCTATAAAACTTTGGTTAGACCGCACTTGGAATACTGCGTCCAGTTCTGGGCGCCCTATTATAGGAAAGATGTGGATGCTTTGGAGAGGGTTCAGAGGAGGTTTACCAGGATGCTGCCTGGACTGGAGGGCTTATCTTATGAAGAGAGGTTGACTGAGCTCGGTCTCTTTTCATTGGAGAAAAGGAGGAGGAGAGGGGACCTAATTGAGGTATACAAGATAATGAGAGGCATAGATAGAGTTGATAGCCAGAGACTATTTCCCAGGGCAGAAATGGCTAGCACGAGGGGTCATAGTTTTAAGCTGGTTGGTGGAAAGTATAGAGGGGATGTCAGAGGCAGGTTCTTTACGCAGAGAGTTGTGAGAGCATGGAATGCGTTGCCAGCAGCAGTTGTGGAAGCAAGGTCATTGGGGTCATTTAAGAGACTGCTGGACATGTATATGGTCACAGAAATTTGAGGGTGCACACATGAGGATCAATGGTCGGCACAACATTGTGGGCTGAAGGGCCTGTTCTGTGCTGTACTGTTCTATGTTCTATGTTCTAAATGCCAAAATTCCTTTTGCCCTCCTTTTATTCTATTTTGTGGCTTCAAAATCACAGCGATCAGAAGCTGCATGACCAGCCAAATGTGTGTTGCAATATTAAAGCTTCAACATTGAGGGTGTCTGCAGTCATTCAGCTAAAACAAGGCTACAGTCGAACTCACACTCTCTCTCAGGTGAAATGGCGCCAGCTTTGCGACAATGCACGTATGAGGTCGAAGGGTCACACCAATGTTGCGCGCGGTCCCTTTCAGCCTTGGACAGTGGCCAGGGAGAAGGATGGAGGTGGTGGTTACAAAATGCAGCTTACTACAGGAGCACTTAATGTTTAGTTGTCTGGCCGTGCAGTGCTGGGAGTCGGATAAGAAGTGTTATGTTTGTGTAGCCAGTGGAGGATTCGGGAGAGGATGGGCATTGTCCATAGACATGCCAAAACTAATGCCATGTTTTGGGTAATGCCAAAGTGGGTGCATGCAGCTAGAAAGTAGAGTTGGGAAGGGGATGAGGTTGGAGACAGATGTAAGGAACTGATCAGATATTGCCTTACCCATGATTGATTGTAAAATTTAAGGAGATCTGGTGCACGCCTGATACGCAGCAGGAATGTGAACATTTTGGGAAGTGTCTACGACAGCAGGAACAAGGGGAGGATGGCACGATGGCTCACTGCAGCCTTACAGCGCCAGGGACCGGGGTTCCAGCCTCGGGCGACTGTGCAAGCTCAACACAGACATTCTCCCCGTGTCTGCGTGGGCTTCCTCCGGGCGCTCCGGTTTCCTCCCACAGTCCAAAGATGTGCAGGTTAGGGTGGATTGGCCATGCTAAATTGCCCCATAGCGTCCAGGGATGTGTAGGCTAGATGGATTAGCCATAGGAAATGGGTGGGGATAAGGCAGAGGTATCGTTCTGGGTGGGATGCTCCTCAGAGGATAAGTGTGGAATCTTAGAATCCGTACAATGTGGAAATGAGGAAGTCCTCATCACCCTTCAGTGCATCCCACCCAGACCCATCCAGCTATAACTCACCTAATCTACACAATCCCTGTGCACTACAGGCAATTTAACATAGCCAACCCACCTAACCTGCCCATCCTGGGACTATGGGAGGAAACCCACGCTAACACGGGGAAATTTGTGCAAACTCCCCACAGACGGTCACCCGAGGGTGGAATCGAACCCAGGTCCCTGGCACTCTGAGGCAGTGGTGCTAACCAGGTAGGGATGGCAGTTTCCTTCCCGAGAGGACTTTAGTTGAGTTTTTCCTGACAGTTGACATTGGATTTGTGGCCATTATTAGATCACTAATTCCAGATATTTGATTGAATTCAAATCTGCCATTGCGGGGTTTGAACCTGGGTCCAGAATGTTGTCTGGGTCTCTGGATTAACAGTCTAGCGATAATACCACGAGGCCATTGTTTCCCCTATGGGCTGTGATCCTTCCTGCCCTAGCCACGCTGTAGAGCACGCTGAGCTGTCGCTGTGTTCCCGGGATGTAGTAGTAAGGCAGTATGAGCTTCTGTAATTGAAGCAGAAAGTGCTGGGAATACTCAGTAGGTCTGGCAATATCTGTGGAGGCACAAAATCAGAGCTGGTATTCCACATCCTTGCATCTGAACTCACTTGAACTCTCAAAAAGGCTGTGCCTGCTCAATGGAAGTTTATTCGTGTGCATGAAGCTGTACAAAACAGAAGGGAACATTTGTATACAGCAGCCACAGTTCAGAAGGCTAACAGCAGGGTAAGAGGAGGAAGGAGAGAATGTGAGCTTTCAGCTTTTGAACCTTGGATCCGTGTCACAGGCTGTCTGTTTAGCAGTCCCCATGAAATCCTGCTGCTGTTGGACACAGTTGATCGATTAGGGCCTGTCTCCTGAAGCTGAGAACTCAACCTCATTTGTATGTAATAATGTTGGAGAGCAGGGACAGCATTTCAATGACCGCCAGGAGTGAGAGGTCAGTGAAGCAAATGCATTGTTTAAAGTGTCACATTCCGTTCTCCACTCCACCCCCCCCCCCCCCCCCCACCCCCAACCCCATCAGATTCCATGTTTTTTGTGCTTAACTAGGGAGTTTTTGACATTTGGTCAGGGTACTGAGGCCAGGATGGGTGTCGTTCCCAGTTAATCAATAGATACGTGGCTGGTTCGGCTACTGAGCCGGGATTGAACCTGTCCTGTTGGGGCAGCTAGGCATGGGCGGTTCCCAATCCCAAATCACTTTACTCCAGCCGGAAGGATTGTGGGGAAGTCCTGCCAGAGGTTGCTGCTGGCTGGTATTCCAAGCAGCTTGGAATTCTGGAATTTGCAGGAGAGGCTGGGGAATGCTTCACTCTGGGCAAGGGGACCTTGGGACCCGGTAAGGGCACATTCAGCTTTTGGCTTTCACTGTGCCGTTTACGTCTTTGGCAACTTTATTCTTCTTTGTTTTTACGAAGCCAGCATGTTATTGCCTATCCCTAATTGCCATTAAATCAATTGCTAGACCATTTCAGAGAGCAGTTAAGAGCCATGAGTATGGAGTTACATGTAGGCCAGATTTCCTTCCCTAAAGGACATTAGTGAACCAGATGGGTTTTTCCCAACTATTTCCAGACCCTGAAGGGGCTTGTGATAACCTTTTGAGCACTCTGCCTGTGTCAAAAACAATGGTTCCCCATGGAAACAGGCAATCCATGATTGCAAAAGGGCGGTGGCATGAGGAGAACCCAGCAGAGAGCCATGGGAATCAGCTGGTAGAAGTGGACTGAGAGCGTTCCTCTACAGAGGGCTGAACAGCCACTTTTTCTGGGGACTTACACCACCAGGCCTAGCTAAGGCAGGGTAATGAGTACTGACCCCACCAAGAATGCTGATGTGGAAGAGTTTGTTCATGACTATGTTCATTTGGATCGTGTGGAAGGCGGCTCACTGCCGTTTTCACAAGGGAAATTAGAGGTTGCATTAAATGCTGCACAAGCTAGCAATGCAAACATCCCACCTTTTGAAACAAAAAACCTATCCATATGCAGCCGGTGAAGAAGGTAAATGAAATGTTGACCTTCACAGCGAGAGGATTCGAGTACAGGAACAGGGATACCTTGCTGCAATTGTACAGGACCTTGGTGAGACCACACTAGAATATTACGCGCTCCAATTTCCTCCCACAGTCCAAAGATGTGCAGGTTGGCCATGCCACAGTGTCCAGAGTTGCACTGGCTAGGCTGATAAGCCATGGGAAATGCAGGGTTACAGGGTAGGGGGGTGGGTCTGTGTGGGATGCTCTTCAGGGGGTCAGTGTGGACTTGATCTGGAAGCAGGCCATTCAGCCCACGGTAGGGATTCTATGATTCTATTACGTGCAGTTTTAGACTCCTTATCTGGGGAATGATATTCTGGCTATGGAGGTAGTGCAACAAAGGATTAATAAACTATTTCCTGGGATTGAGGGGCTGACACATGCACACCTGCCACAGAGTGGGGTGAGGTCAGAACATTGAATGTTGTCAGGAAGAAGGTGTAAGATATAGTTTTTGGGGCAAAAGTTTCAAAGAGTATAGGGGATAAAGCAGGAAGTGAACGATAAGCTATGATCATATTGAATGTTGGAGCAGGTTCACAGGGCCGAATGGCCTGCTCCTTCTATTTCCTACCTTTTTGGAGAGTACTCCCGGAACTGAGCAGAAACAATGACAGATGCCTGTCAAATAATGAGCAGGAAAAACCAGTTGCTTTTGAGAGGGGACAGAGGATTGTCAGGAAAAGGCGAGCAGAGGCCTGTGTGCTTGGTAGAGGGGCAGAAATAAACAGTCTAAGTGGCAAACGCTGATATTTTTGTGCCACATCGTGAGTGCTGCACTGTGCCTCGTGGAGGATACTTGAATGTGGTATTACTCTTCAAAACCACTTGCACATACCAGCTGATGCAACGTTGCACCTGCTGTTGAGTTTGGGTTTAGTTTAATAGTGCAAACCAGAAACTGTGCAGAAAAACTGGCCCGGACTTCTGCTTGAGCGCACAGCTCACGGAGAACTCGGGTTGTTTTTTATTCTTGCATGCTGCAGCTCGGAATGAAAATTGCTAGAACAGTGTAAGGGCAGCTGAGTATCTTCACAAGTAATCTATCTCCTTTCAGTTGTTAACACCCACGTGTCTCTGAATCACAAGTTCAAGTCCCGGTTCAGTGCAAAAAGCAAGAGCATCTCTTCAGTGCAGTTGGTGCTGTATGGTTAGGGCCGTGGAGTAAAATCTGGGCCCTGATATTTTGATTTCCAGGCATCTGTTGACCTCCTATTTAACCCTCCAGCTCATTTTCTTCAGATGTCCTGAATTGTGAAAAGAAATCCATATTTGGGCCAAACGTTTTTTTTGTAAGTTAAGCAAAACATTGTTTTCTTTATTCATTCATGGGATTTGGGCATCGCTGGCTAGGCAGCATTTATTGCCCATCCCTAATTGCCCAGAGGGCAGTTAAGAATGAACCACATTGCTGTGGGTCTGGAGTCACATGTAGGCCTGACCAGGTAAGGATGGCAGTTTCCTTCCCTGAAGGACATTAGTGAGCCAGATGGGATTCTCCTGCCACTTGACGACGGTTTCGCAGTCATCCTTAGAGTCTTAATTCCACATTATTGTTGAATTCAAGTTCCACCACTCGCTGTGGCAGGGTTTGAACCTGGGTCTTTTGAATTAACAGTCTAGCGATAATACAACTAGGCCATCATCATTGGCTTTGTAATCTTTGCCTTTAGTTTTAAAAGCCCAATTGCAAAGCTGAAATTGCAGTCAGATATGTTTCAGAGCCACTGCTCAATCAGACCAGTGCATACAACTTCATAGTCTGCAACCAGCCCTGCTTCTTTAAACCTTACCCTAAGCAACATATAGACAAGCATAATCTACTTCAGCGTAACTCCTGCTTATAATTATGGTAAATTAGCACGCACTAATTTACCTACAATGATGTGCTATTTCGATCCACTCAAGTGAACTTGGCTGACAGAAGCAATTACACTTTGCATGGAGTGATAAATAGGTTCAATTTAAAAAAGAGAAACTAACCACGCTTTGGAGCAAATGCTGGAAATCTGAACCAAATACAGAAAATACTGGAGAAATTCAGCTTGTCTTGCACCATCTGTGTTTCTGAACAAGAGTCGTTATCAGATTGAAAATGCTAACTCTGTTTTTCATTCCACAGAAAGCTGCTGGACATGCTGAGTTTGTCCCATACTGAAAAATGCACGGCATGGAGCAAACAATAAGAGAGGAAATGTGAGAGATGTTGGAAATCTGCTCATGTGAATCAAAAATGCAGCAACTTCTGTGGAGGGAAAGAAGCAGAGTCAGTGCTTCCATTCCACAGTCTTTTCCAGTTCTTATCCATTGTGTGTGTGCATGTCCACATCCAGTGAGGTGTGTGGGTGTCTCTATCTTGTGCTGTCACGCTCACTCTATCTCTTAGTCATTCACTGCTGTCTCACTCATGCACACCATCACACAGGAGAGAGTCGATTTAGGAAGACCAAGTCACGACAGGCTTGAGTAATGAGCTGAAATACTCTGTTATACCTTTTGTAGTGCTCCAGCCCGGTTTCTAGCGAAAGTCGTTGGGAGTCCCAATGTCAAGGTAACGATGAAAGGTGGGACTGGGGAACTTGGTGTAGCCTGTTGGCCAATGATTGCAATTGCTCCCAGTGCTAGTCGTCATTGGATGAGCAGCCTGTCAATCAGGATGGTCTCAGTGACAGATTGTCACTTTGATCAGCATCCAAAGGAGCCAGACTGCTCAACCCTGATCCAAGCCCTGGTGATTATTATGGTGTGTATCCCCCAAACCTTGGAGGTACCATCTCTCCTTGTCTTTGTTGTGGGGCTCCCATTGGCCGTAAAGGGCTTTGAGACATTTTGAACAATGTTTCTTTTTTCCTTAACCAATGGGATAGAAGCACTGAAAAATAAACAGGAGGGGGAGTAGGGTGAACTAGAATCACATTCAAGATGAAAGAGCAATAAAGAGAGCGAGCAAACTTAAAGATGGAACCAGTGAGTAGCCGCAGCATTGTTCAGAACTGCCACCTGGAAGACCCCACTCCTACCCCATGCCCCTTCCCTGTGCCTCTGCAAAAATACCTGTCCAGGTGTCAATCTAACATCCACTTCAAAGATCTCACATGAATCTGCCCCCCCCCCGCCACCCCGCACTCTCGGACAGTGCACCCCAAACCCTCACCACCCGAGAGACCCTGCCTTCCCCCACACTCTCGGACAGTACTCTCCAGACCCTAACACACACTGCATTTGATTTTATTTAAAGGAGCGCGAGAAGAGCGACAGAAAGGAAGTGTGGGAGAACTTCTTGTTTTGAAAAAAAAAATGTGCAAGTTTAAAATTTCTTGAGAGTTTGTGGTCTGCAGGAATAAGATTTTTCTGGTTACATTCCTGAGCTGTACCTGCGTTGGAAGTGGCATTTTGAGAACGTGAGACTTGACATTAAGATTGTGCCCACGCAGTTAGATGCCAGCCTTAACTTTTGCAAGCGACTTTAGTCGATAATTAATGAGCCAGGGCAGCAATTTCTCAAACGCTGGTGACAACAATGACACTGAGCTCTGGTTTTTGCCAGACTAGTAGCAGTTATCAGTGAGAAAATCATGGCGATTGACAAATCATTTTGTCTGTCTTCCATAACGATATTACTGGTCTATTTATTCCCCTCATGATGGCAGATGCATTAAACTTTGGTGAATTGTACAATCTTTTTCTATCGAGTGAGGGAGCACAAGTGTTTCTGTTTTTGCGCATACCAAATAGATGGTGATGAGTAAATTAACCTTTATTAATAAATTGTTTCACTAGTTTGTTCCCAGAGCTGTGGCTACATAATTATTGTGTTACAATATTGTCGAGCACCTTCCATTTATCATCTCATATTTCAAGGTGAAGTTCAATGCTCCATCTCTTAACTCTTCTGGATCGATGGCATTATGCACCTTCCCCCTCACCTTGAGGCTTCTTTTATGAAATAGCAAATTTCATGGTTAGTTCCTGTGAGCAGGGACCAGCAACTTTGCAAATTTTACCCCTCAGTGCGGAACTTTATCTTTGCTTCCAGGCTTTCTCTTTCTTGTCTCTTTTCGTCCCGTCTTTTTGTGTCTCGCTCATCCTCTCGTTCGCTCTTTCTCTCGCATGAACTTGGTCGAATGTTCTGCCGCTCTTTCTCTGCCTCTGTCCCCTCCATACTGTCATACAGCGCGGAAACAGACTTTTCGCTCCTCCCACTGACCAAGTTCCCAAACTAAGCTAGTCCCATCAGTCTGCACTTGAGCCATATTCCTCCAAACATTTCATGTACTTATCCAAATGTCTTTTAAATGTTGTAACTGTACCCACATCCACCACTTCCTCTGGAAGTTCATTCCACACATGATCCACTCTCTGTGCTTAAAAAATGCCCCCACCCCGGTCTTGAAATGCCTCACCGTAAGGAAAAGACACCTACCTCCAACTCTATCTATACCCCCCCCCTTGATTTTATAAACCTCAAAGGTCACCCCTCAGCCTGCTACACTCCAGTGAAGAAAGCCCCAGCCTATCCATCCTCTCCTTCTAGCTCCATCCTCCCATACCTGGCAATATCCTGGTGAGTCCACATTGCTCGCTCTCCCTCTCTCGTCTGTTTCCCTCTGTCCCCTTTTGTTCCATCTCTGTCCCCCATCTCATCTCCTTGCCCCCCCTCCCCCGTCTCGCTGTGCCCAGCCCTCTCTTCCCCCTCCCATTTTTCCATCCTCTAGCTCCCCTCTATCTCTGCTCCTTCCTACTTCTTTGTCTTCCTGTACCCCCACAATGTTACAGACCTCTGTTTCCTTTGTCGCAGAAGACAAACATGTATGCCCTGTCCTGTTTCTCACATTGACTGCGGCTTCGAACTGAAAGGCCCACTGCTGCTTTAAGGGGTAACCAGTAAATTTGCTCAGGTTTCCAAACTGGGCGCTGAAGGGTTGGTTTGGTCATGATTGTCATTTCCTTGCCTGAGAGCCACCGACTCAGCACTGCACCAGTGGAACCCTCCCTGTGTCGCAGCTTCGGTTGTTTTAATCTGTGATTATATCATTTGCTGTACTTCCAACGAGAGAATTTTCCATTCAAAGCTTTGTCCTCCCTCTGGGTAGCTAACACTGCCAAAAGCTGCTTCTAAAAGAGGCCCCATTGGAAAGGCTTCGAAACAAGGAAGTTTTTATTCGAGTTGACTGGTTGTGTGAGTTTTCCCATGTTGACAAGACCAGAGTTTGAGGCCAGCAAATGAACATCTCATCTGAAAGCTACGTGAAAGACTTTACCTTTTGAGAGCTGACCTGTGTGCTTCGGCACAGATTCCCGGGAAATTAATGGATCAATTTCTTCTTATTTGTGAGTGTAGGCATCGCTGGCTGGGTCTAGGTATTGCTCATCCCTAATCACGCAATCAATGTGGGCCTGGAATGACACGTAGGCCAGACTAGGTAAGAACAGCATATCCTCCCTACTGAAGGGCATTAGTGAACCAGATGGGTTTCCTAATGATTCTTAATTCCATATTGTTATTGACTTCAAATTCCACGATCTGCCATGGTGGGATTCGAACCTTGTTCTCCAGAACGTAGCCTGGGTCTTTAGGTTAATGGTTGACCGATAATGGCGTGAGGCCATGGCCTCCCTCTGGATCCTTTTCTTCCATCCAGCCCTGCTACATGCTAGTTCTCCAGGGAGAGAGCCATCTTGTGCTGTGCTCCCTGTTGCTTCCTTGCCTGTGACTCCATGCCTCAGGACTGAGAGGGTGAGGGGTTTGAGGCTTGCTGCAGTGCACTACTGAGGGAGTCTGCCTCCAGTTGTGGGGGACGCGGGTTGGGTTACTGTGGTGTGTGAGCCAAAGGGATTGCTGCCTTAAAGACCCGGGAGTTAGCCATCACAAGAAGCTTGGAAGGGCGAGGTAGAAATGCATGTCTTCCCTTCTCTTTCCTGTTCCCCTTCCGTTCCCTTGGGCTCACTTCCTTCCTCCTTTCTGTCCCTACATTACCCCTTGGCACCTGAAAAGATGCCAGGGCAGCAGGAGCCTATCCAGGCTGGATTTAATGTAACTTCAGCTGCTGAAGAAGAGCTTAGCGTTCCTTGTAAAAGTGAGAGAAAGCCATTTAGTCATCTTTACAAGGTGTCAGTTTATGTGAAGTTTACACGTCCTACAGAGTCTGTGACCTTTGGTGGGAAAAGTTTGTCTTACTGCCTTGTAAACTGGTTTTTTTGAAAAGGAAGAGGATAGGCATGAGCTTGTGTCCCTCAGGCGATTTTGTCATATTTTCTCCCCCCTTACGGTCACTGGGAGCTCAGAGCTGACTTGTAATAGTCAGCGGAACAGAGGCTGGATTTTATCAGCATTTGTACACCAGACCTACTGAATTCAAAACTTCTCTGGAGGGATTCACACCGATTTTAGTAACAGCACTGTTCTGGTAAAGCCAGAGACTCTGAGAATTGAGCCATAGTGACTTATAGCTCATGTGGAGGCTGGAAAGCTGTATTTAGCACTGTGTTGGGCTCCTAAAGGGAAAGTTAGGTTGTTCTCCTTAAACGCGCTCAGCTTGTCTTGCATTTTCATTCAGGTCTGATGGTGGCAGCTATGATTTAATTCCCACACCAATGTCCAATCCAGAGCTGATATGTACCTAGCCCACAGCAAACAGTGAGAAACAAGTAGGTAGTATGCTGGCTCAGTGATTAGCACTGCAGCCTCACAGCACCAGGGACCCAGGTTCAATTCCACCATCAGGCCACTGTCTGTGTGGAGTTTGCACGTTCTCCCTGTGTCTGCGTGAGTTTCCTCCGGGTGCTCCGGTTTCCTCCCACAGTCCAAAGATGTGCAGGCAAGTTGGATTGGCCATGCTAAATTGCCCGTAGTGTTCAGGGAAGTGTAGATTAGGTGGGTTATTGGGGGATGTGTCTGGGTGGGATGCTCTGAGGGTCAGTGTGGACTTGTTGGACCGAAGGTCCTGTTTCCACTCTGTAGGGGTTCTATAAAAATAAGAAAGGCCTGGGAAGGCAGTTGGAGCATGGGAGATACAGGAGTACTGTGGTTATATTCCTGGGTTAATAATCCACAAAGGGGATTGGTTGGGTGGCTGGTTTGTAAAGCCGTGTGATGCCAACAGTGAGTGGGTTCAATTCCTGCACCAGCTGGGGTTACCATGAAGGACTGTCCTTCTGAACATCCCCCCCTTGCCCTCTCTCTCTAATGAGAGTGCAGGGCCTCTGAGACTTTTGCAAGTAATCTACAGTTCAACTTGCATTATGGGAGTGGAGGAACTCATCTGGGATGAAAATGGTGACAGAAAGGATGGTTGTAAATGTTGGTTACACCATTATTGTGCAGGAAGCTCAGGAATTGCTTGGTCCAAAACTGACCCTGTGGCAAGATCCCTTCAACTGTTAGCCCTCATTTATCAGGACAACGAAAACTGTACCAGCTTAAAGGTTTCACCTTTCAAATATTGCATTATTCCACCCAAATGTGTCTTGTATAAGTAACACTGTTCCACCTTTTTGCTTCTTTTTTCCCCCCTTTATTTGTTTGTGTTATTTGTATAACTTGAGGAATGTCATGCTGCGTCAAACAAATGTTGCATATGCCAGAAAATAAAGCAAATGGTGACAGTGACACTACAGTATTACGCTTTAAAAATTCATCCCATCTTTCGGAGACGGAGAGCTTTCCTTACCCACACTGAGCTCGGTGTGATTTCAGACCCAAGGCAATGCGGTTCCGTCTAAACTGCGCGACGCAATGGCCCCGACAAACCAGCCTGTTGTTTTCAAGGAGGTGGCTCAACATCACCTTCCCAAAGGTGGGCATTAAGTGCCCAGATCCCACGAGACCAAAAATGCCCAACTGCTGTGAAAGATGATGACATAGAGATAACAGTGCTGCAGATAAACCAGAGCTTCAGGGGCAGGTGCTTCAAATCCTCTCACCTCAAATAGACTAGGGTCACATAGCGGTTAGCATTGGTGCCTCACAGCTCCAGGGACTGGGCTCAGGCCACTGTCTGTGTGGAGTTTGCACATTCTACCTGCCTCCCCTCCCAGATGCTCCAGTTTCCTCCCGCAGTTCAAAGATGTGCTAGTTAGTTCTATTGGCTGGGCTGAATTGCCCATTGGATGTGCAGGCTGGGTAGATTAGGGAAGTGCAGGGTTACAGGATAGGATGGGGGGAGGGTTGCATAGACTGGGTGGGATGCTCTTCAGAGGGTGGCACGGTGGCTCAGTGATTAGCACTGCTGCCTCACAGCACGAGGGACCTGGGTACATTTGCAGCCTCGGGTAATTATCTGTCTGTGTTCCCACATTCTCCGTGTCTTTGTGGGTTTCACCTGGTTGCTCTGTTTTCTTCCGAAAGTCCAAACATGCAGGTTAGTTGGGTTGGCCATGGGAAATGCCCTACTAAGATAACAAGGGTGTAGAGCTGGATGAACACAGCAGGCTAAGGAGCATCAGAGGAGCAGGAAAGCTGACTTTTCTGAAGAAGGGTCCAGACCCAAAATGTCAGCTTTCCTGTTCATCTGATTCCTCTGATGCTGCTTGGCCTGCTGACTTCATCTAGCTCTGCATCTTCTTATCTCAGATTCTCTAGCATTGGCAGTGTCCCCTATCTCCTAATGTACTAATCCTTCAGAGAAGGAAACTGCCATCCTTACCTGGTCTGGCCTGCATGTGACTCCAGGCCCAGAGCAATGTGGTTGACTCTGAAATGCCCTCTGGGCAATTAGGGATGGGCAATAAATGCTGCTTAGCCAGCAACACCCTCATCCCATAAATAAATAAAGAAAAATGCAAGGTTACAGGAATAGGTAAGGGAATTGGGTCTGAGTGGGATACTCTTTGGAGGGTCAGTGTGGACTCGCTGGCCCGAATTGCCTCTTTCCACACTGTAAGGATTGTATGATGCTGTGAATCTCACAAGAGGCTAGTATCCCATTACCACGTCCCCCTTTATTTAAACGTGGAGTGTCCTTGACACTGAACCAGCTGAGTGAACAGAACCTCTGACACTCCTGTTTCTATCTGTCAGCCAGGGCTCCGTGATTGGCTCAGACCAACAGCCCCAATGAGGAAACTCCTATTCAATGAGGTCCACCTATTGACATTATGACAATTACAACACACACATCAAAAATAATGTTGCAAAATATACCAAAAACTTGATGCGAGGCTAAAGGACCTTAGGGCAGGCCAACCAAATTATTTCTTTGAAATATTTATCTCACAAATGGGAGTGTTACCGGTAAGACCAGCATTTACTGTCCACCTCAACTTGCCCTTGAACTGAGTTGCTTGCTAGAGCCATGTGGTTGGACAGTTCAAAGGCTGTGGGCCTGGAGTCACATGTAGGCCAGACCTGGTAAGGAAGGCAGTTTCCTTCCCTGAAGGACATTAGTGAACCAACTGAGTGTTCAAGGGCCAGATTTTAATTCCATTTTTTTAAAGTCAGATTCAAATTTCAACATCTGCCTCGGCAGGATTTGAACTCACATCGCCAGAGCATCAATCTGAGCTTCTTGTTACTAGTCTGGTGACATTAACACTACACCAAACGCAGTGTTGTGGTGCCTGTCCCCACCAACCTATGCATGGGATAGTTTACAGCCACCATCTTGTCTTTCCCTGAATGAGCCGCTGGGCTAATTTAGTTTACAATTATGTGATCGAGTCTCATAAAGAAAAGACTGAAACAGCTTCTCCTTCAATTGCTCCCACTTCCTACAGACAAAGGGGGTGGCCATGGGTACCTGCATGGGCCTAAGCTATGGCTGCCTCTTTGTAGGTTACGCGGAACTGTCCCTCTTCCATACCTACACTGGCCCTACCCCTCCATCTCTTCCTCCGTTATATCGATGACTGTATCGGCGCTGTCTCGTGCTCCCATGAGGAGCTCAAAGTTCATCCACTTCGCTAACACCTTCCACCCCAACCTTGAGTTCATCTGGACCATCTCTGATATCTGTCTCTCCTTCCTGGACCTCTCTGTCTCCAACTCTGGCATCCACCTGGAAACTGATTCAGAGATAATGGGAACGGCAGATGCTGGAGAATCTGAGATAACAAGGTGTAGAGCTGGATGAACACGGCGGGCTAAGCAGCCTCAGAGGAGCAGGAAAGCTGACATTTCGGGCCGAGACCCTTTTCCAGAATAGGGGAGGGGAAGGGAGTTCTGAAATAAATAGGGAGAGTGTAGGAGGCGGAAAGAAGATGGATAGAGGAGAAGATAGGTGGAATGGGGACAGACCGGTCCAAGAGGCAGGGATAGAGCCGGTAAAGTTGAGTGTAGGTGGGGAGTTAGGGAGGAGATAGGCCAGTCCAGGGAGGACAGACAGGTCAAGGAGGTGGGATGAGGTTAGTAGGTAGGAGATAGGGGTGGGGCTTGAGGTGGGAGGAAGGACAGGTTAGGGAGGCAGGGATGAGCTGGGCTGGTTTTGGGATGCGGTGGAGGGGAGGGGAGATTTTGAAGCTTGTGAAGTCCACATTGATACCATTGGCTGCAGGGTTCCCAAGTGGAATATAAGTTGCTGTTCCTGCAACCTTCGGGTGGCATCATTGTGGCACTGCAGGAGGCCCAGGATGGACATGTCGTCTGTGGAATGGGAGGGGGAGTTGAAATGGTTCGCGACTGGGAGGGGGAGTTGTTTATTGCGAACCGAGCGGAGGTGTTCTGCAAAGCGGTCCCCAAGCCTCCGCTTGGTTTCTCCAATGTAGCGGAAGCCACACCGGGTACAGTGGATACAGTATACCACATTGGCAGATGTGCAGGTGAACCTCTGCTTAATATGGAAAGTCATCTTGGGGCCTGGGATAGGGGTGAGGGAGGAGGTGTGGGGGCAAGTGTAGCATTTCCTGCGGTTGCAGGGGAAGGTGCCGGGTGTGGTCAGGTTGGAGGGCAGTGTGGAGCGAACAAGGGAGTCACGGAGAGAGTGGTCTCTCCGGAAAGCAGACAGGGGAGGGGATGGAAAAATATCTTGGGTGGTGGGGTCGGATTGCAGATGGCGGAAGTGTCGGAGGATGATGCATTGTATCCGGAGGTTGGTGGGGTGGTGTGTGAGGACGAGAGGGATCCTGTTTTGTTTTGTTTTGGCGGGGAGTGGGTGTGAGGGATGAGTTGCAGGAGACACAGTTGAGGGCGTTTATCTATTTCAAGCCTACTGACTCCCACAACAACCTCGACTACACCTCCTCACCCACCTTTATAAGCTCCGAAGCCCGAAACTGCCCAGGTCCTAATGGCATTATCAGAAGGGCTGGAGCTCAATGCAGTGCCCAACATGAACCCTTTCAGTACCACCACTGCATGAAGCATCGAAGAGGAGAAAAGATGCAAACTGAAGGGCTTTACAAAAGGAGTGTAATGCATTGCCTGCAGCGACAGACTGGCCTCACTTTTTAATGTGAGAATGGGTATCAGGAGGCAGCTGTGAAACTGCAGCTCTTGATAGAAAAAGCCACCACCACCAGATCTGCCTCGAGCCTGCGTGTCAGGAGCATCTGAATGCAGGGCCTGGATTACAATACAGTAATCAGGCCAGAAACCATGAGTAATCGCTCAACAGGAGAGCAAGGAAATAGGGTGATGTTGGGAGTTTACTGTTAAAAGAAAGATTGTATTTATAAGTGAATCAGTAGCTAGGTGTTTATATCAGACCTCGTGTGTCCTTTGTTCCTTCCTAATGGGATTATTCTACCTCTGTACGTTACATCCAGATGATGTTTAACGTAGCTGTGGACATAGCCCTGTTTTGTACTCTCGATAAAAGTATGATTAAAAGCCAGTGCATCCACTGATTTTAATTACCTCGATGTGAAGCCCTCAATGGTTTTGCAGTTCTTCCCCATGTTTGGATAGATAAAATGCAGTGATCTGACCCAGTGTGTTGAGATGAGCTCAATAAATCATCGGTAAGGAGCTGGGCTGAAGCTGCTGAACCAGCAGGAGATCGCAGGCACCCCCAATGCTTTCTCCAGATCCGTCATGCAAAACAAATAAAGTGAAAGCTGCGAGCAGCTCTGGGAAGGTGTTTCCGATATTCTCTCGTTAATGAGAAGAGCTGCACAGACATTGCAAGTCGCCGTTGGTGGAATTGTGCCTGAATCAAAACGCACTCAGGCAGGAAGATGAGAGGGTTTCTTCTGACAGGAAACCTCAATAACTCCACATCATTGCGACAACAAGACCTCCGACAGCAGCTTCCACACTCCGACCTCCAGCACTGAGAAAGACAAGGGCAGCAAATACATGGGAACACCACCTCCTCCAAGTTCCTCTCCAAGCCCCTCACCACCCTGACTTGCAAATTATTCGCTGTTCCTTCACTGTCGCTGGGTCAAAATCCTGGAATTCCCTCCCTAATAGCATTGTGAGTCACCCTAAAGCGCATGGACTGCAGGGGTTCAAGGAGGCAGCTCACCACCATCTCCTCCATTTGTTGCAAAGTGGTAATGATATTGTAATCCAGAGCCCTGGGCTAACATTCTAGGGAAGTCAGTTCAAACCTGATCACAGCAGCTGGTGAAATTTTAGTATTTAAAAAGTAACCTATGAGGAAAAAGTCCTCATAGGTTAATACTGGCCATCTAGGAGGCCAGTATTAACTGTTGGTGATTTCGGTTGACTGTTGTAAAAAGCCACCTGGTTCACTGCAATCCTTTAGGGAGGGAAATCTGCCACCCTGACCCAGTCTGGTCTAGAGGTGACTCCAGACCCACAACAATGTGGATACCCACATAACCTCTGGCGAAATTAGGGATGACCGACCAAATGCCCAACACATCCAGTGAAGAATTTTTTTACAAAAATCTGTCTTCAGATTTGGGTTTGCTGGTGCTGTTCTTTTCCGGTTTTAAAGGCCACAATAAATTGAACCAAAGTTGAGACCTGATGATAAGTGCACTCCTTGCTCTAACCAGCTGCTTCCACAACATCGCGACTGGGAGGGGGAGTTGTTTATTGCGAACCGAGCGGAGGTGTTCTGCAAAGCGGTCCCCAAGCCTCCGCTTGGTTTCTCCAATGTAGCGGAAGCCACACCGGGTACAGTGGATACAGTATACCACATTGGCAGATGTGCAGGTGAACCTCTGCTTAATATGGAAAGTCATCTTGGGGCCTGGGATAGGGGTGAGGGAGGAGGTGTGGGGGCAAGTGTAGCATTTCCTGCGGTTGCAGGGGAAGGTGCCGGGTGTGGTCAGGTTGGAGGGCAGTGTGGAGCGAACAAGGGAGTCACGGAGAGAGCTGCTTCCTGGCAAAGTTAAGGGAGTGAGTAAGAGAGATGGTGCGAGTATTCCACTGCTTCGATGTGCGAGTTCGTTCCTCAAACAGAGGCCTATGCAGAAGGAGCGATTTTTGTTGGCAATTCTAATGGGTCGCTGGTCAGCAAAGAATGGTACTAGGCTATTGAGTTCTGGCCAGGAATGTGCTACCAGTTACTGTTAATGAACTGATGCTTGTTGTCCACCAATGCACTCCCAGCTGGATGGAGTTAACAAGGTCAATGGAGCTCAGAGGGTTTTCGGCTCACAGAATTGAATCATAGAGTGGTTATAGCAGAGAAAGAGGCCGTTTGGCCCCTCAGTGCAACTCTGCAGGAGAAATGCTGATGCAGAGAGGCAGAAGTTAAGGATATAAAGGAGAAGGGAACCGAGGTACCTTAGTGTTTTAGATGGTGTAGGCTCCTAGATGGCCAGTATTAACCAGTCGAGTTGAATGGCTGGCTTCGGGGCTGCAGATCACCAAGTTGGTTTACGGTACAGAAGAGGCCATTGAGCCTATTGTGTCCCTACTGGCTCGCTGAGCCAGTGTTTTACTCACTGTCATATTCCCGCCTCCTCAGAGTTGCCTGGCTTCTCATTTCAATCATCACCCAATAGCCTCCTGAATTGGACCTGCTCCTGTACCACACTTTCAGGCCCTCTGTTTTGTACCCTAAATATTCACTAGGTGTCAAAAAAGTCTCCTTGCTTCACCTTTGCTTCTAATAAAATCTTTCCTGGAGTGTGTTGCTCAGATCTGGCGGTAGTGCTCTAGCTGAGCCTGTACATTGCTTAATGCAGTCTATTAGTGTTACAAAATACAATG
Organism: Stegostoma tigrinum; assembly: GCF_030684315.1. NCBI lineage: Eukaryota > Metazoa > Chordata > Chondrichthyes > Orectolobiformes > Stegostomatidae > Stegostoma > Stegostoma tigrinum. Next base: position 149,118,275 of record NC_081355.1, on the reverse strand, counting down.
TAATTCCATGCATTGCTGAAGCAATGATAACCCGAGCTGTGTTGAATGATTAACAGTGTCACAGGAAAAACATGTTAAAGGTGCGTTGCCATAAAAGTGACACAGCCAAGAGGGTGTTCCCCATGTATTCTCATGATTTTTTTTTAAAGTGAATGTGTACAACAGAGCAATTTATGGCCATTTAAAACAGAGGTGGAGGGTGTGGAGGGTTTTTTTTCAGAGAATCTGATGGTTCCACAACTCAATTTTTTTAATGGCCAGACCTCTTAAACATCACCCCTCCATGCACCCCACCAATCCACCTGCATTGGCTTAATCTAGTGGAGGGGACATGCTGTTCTGTCTTACAGCACGCAACTGGAAATCCGAAATCCTAATCTAAGAAGCCAGTTGTGACATTTTTCCTGATTGGTTTGATGGCATTTACAATAGCTGCACAATTAACAGCAAACTTTAGAGTATGTTTCCCAATTCAGCATTATGTAGAAAAGAACAGAAACCTCAATATAGCTGTTCACTTTGGGATCAGACTGCCAAGAGAGAGTTAACATTTCAGGTGAAAGGTCACCAAGCTGAAACATGCACACTATTTCTCTCTCTCTCTCTCTCTCTCTCTCTCTCTGTGGCCCCCCGCTCCCCTCTGCTCCCATCATCTTCCGCCCTTCTCTCTGCTCAACCTCCCCCACCCTTCTCTCTGCTCCTCCCTTCTGCCTGCATGCCCACGCTTCCCTTGTTCTGTCTCTCTCTCCCTCATTTTCTCTCTCTGTGTCTCTCGCTCTGCACCCCCACCCCTTCCTTGCTCTGTCTCTCGATGGCCTCCTGCTGTACTGTACTAACAGTGTGCCCTCCTTACTGTTAGCCTACCTTTTGTCATGTTGACCGTTTGTCCCTGCCTCTGCTTTGTCCCGCAGGGCCCGGCCATGGTGAGGCAGAGACCAGAGAGTGCGCTTACTACAACGCTAACTGGGAGCTGGAGAAAACCAACCAGAGCGGAGTGGAACAGTGCGAGGGGGAGAAGGATAAACGTCACCACTGCTATGCCTCCTGGCGCAACAACTCCGGCTCCATTGAGCTGGTCAAGAAAGGATGCTGGCTCGATGACTTTAACTGTTATGACAGGTAACCACGGGGCACGGGGTCGGAGGCTGAGAGAACCTGGGTATAAGCAACAAGAGGCTGCATTTATGTAGCACCTCCAGTGTCATTTGCAGGCGGCACCAACCAGTAGTGGACAGTGAAGGAGGTCACCTCAGAGTACAACAGGACTTTGATCAGACGGGCCGAGGAATGGCAGAGGAATTTAATGCAGTACCTCAAGTTTATCTGAATTTTGGAAAGGGAAACCAGCGCAGGACTTACACACTTAATGGTAACATCCTGGTGAGTGTTGCTGAGCCAAGAGACCTTGGGGTGCAGGTCCATAGTTCATTGAAAGCGGAGGCGCAGGGAGACAGGATAGTGAAAGAAGTGTTTGGTATGTTTGTTTTTATTGGTCAGTGCATTGAGTGGAGCTGGCAGGTCAAACTTGAACAGAGTCAGAAAAGCTTTATAAGGATGTTGCCAGGGTTGGAAAGTTTAAGTACGGAAAGACACTGGGGCTATTTTGCCTGGAGCATTGGAGGCTGAGAGGTGAACTTATTGAGGTTTATAATATCGTGAGGAACATGGATGGGATGAAATAGACAAGATCTTTTTTCCCCAGGGTGGGGGAGTCCTAAACTAGAGGACTTAGGTTTAAGGTGAGAGGGAAAAGGTTTAAAAGGGACCCGAGGGGCAACTTTTTCACGCAGAGGGTGGTGCGTATATGAAATGAGCTGCCAGAGTAAGTGGTGGAGGCTGGTACAGTTACAGCATTTCAAAGGCATGTGGATGGGTAGGTGAGTAGAAAGGGTTTAGAGGGATATGGGCCGAATGATGGCAAATGGGACTGAGTCGTTTGAGATGTCTGGTCAGCATGGATGAGTTGGAGCGAGGGGTCTGTTTCTGTGCTGTATGACTCTAGTGAAACAGCCTGCAGTTCGATAAGCCCCATCAGGGGATCTTGAGGCAAGTGACCCATGGTCAATGTTAAGGAGTGTCTTAAAGGAGGAGAGGTGGTAGAATGCACCCCAGTGCGACCCCTGGCCATCGACAGTGGAGCAATGATAACTGTGACTGCTGAAGGACAAGAGGATACAGATATCATGGAGGGCTGTGGGACTGGAAGGGATGAGGCCATGGAGGGACGTCAAAATGAGGATGACCCTTCTAAAAGCACGATGTGGCTTGCCGGTTCACTTAGGCTTGTCCTAATTTTTGGTGAACCTGTTGGTAGAGTATATTTACTGCCGATGGCACTGTGGATCATTGGATTAATGTGAATGTGTTTGGCCTTGCCATCTGACACCTTTCCCATTCCATAACCGGGTCCTGATCCTGTGAAGTACATTTCCAGCTGACTGCTGTGGGAGTTTTTTCTGGGGGGGGGGGGAAACGCTCGGTGTTGGGGGCGGTAAGCATGTCATTTCAGGTTTCTGTGGACACTTGAGGCAGCCTAGAATTAGGTGAGTGCTCAACAGATTTTTTGTCTCAAAAGAGGGAAAAACTGCCTTTTGTGTGAACATTGCAGAGTTGACATTTAATACTGGAGGTAATAATTGGGGCGGCACGGTGGCTCAGTGGTTAGCACTGCAGCCTCACAGCGCCAGGGACCCGGGTTCGATTCCAGCCTCGGGCGACTGTCTGTGTGGAGTTTGCACGTTCTCCCTGTGTCTGCGTGGGTTTCCGCCCACAGCTCAAAGATAGCTTTGAAGACAATGCAGAAGAGGTTTACCAGAATGCTGCCTGCATTAGAGGGTATGAGCTATAAGGAGAGGCTAGAAAAATTGAGTCTGTTTTCGCTTGAGCAGAGGCTGAGGGGAGATTTGATAGAAGTCTATAAAATCAGGAGAAGCATGCATAGGGTTGACAACCAGAATCTTTTTCCCAGAGTCAAAATGTCTAGTACTAGATGGGACATGCATTTAAGTTGAGAGGGGGAAAGTTCAAAGTAGATGTGACGGGGGGCAGGTTTTTTTCACATAGTGGTCGAAGTCTGGAATCTCCTGCCAGGGAGGCAGACACGAATGGGGCACATTTAAGGGGCTTTTAGTTAAGTACACATATATGCAAGGGGTGGAGGGACATGGATCAAGGGCAGGAAGAAGGGATTAGTTTCATTTGTCATCATGGTCAGCACAATATTGTGGGCTGAAGGGCCCATTCCTGTACTGTACAGTTCTTTGCCCTATATACAGGCAAGGTGAACTGGCCGTGCTAAATTGCCCATAGTGTGCAGGGATGTACAGGTGAGGTGAACTGGCCGTGCTAAATTGCCCATAGTGTGCAGGGATGTACAGGCGAGGTGAACTGGCCGTGCTAAATTGCCCATAGTGTGCAGGGATGTACAGGCGAGGTGAACTGGCCGTGCTAAATTGCCCATAGTGTGCAGGGATGTACAGGCGAGGTGAACTGGCCGTGCTAAATTGCCCATAGTGTGCAGGGATGTACAGGCTAGGTGAAATGCAGGGCCAGTGGGAATGCAGGGTTTTAGGGGGTGGGTCAGATGCTCCGAGCTGTAGGGATTCCACACCCAGTGGCCAGGTGGATTAGCAGATTGAATCAATTGCCAGAGTGAGCTGTGCTTCACACAGCCTGGTATCTATACACTTGGCACCCCCTGTCGTGGGAGAGACAGGGGGCTGGGTTGCCACTCGGAATGTTCCAGAAAGACCTTGCCCTCTCCTTGAAGGCTCAGGTGGTGAAGATGCAGCGAACCATCCCATCCTGTCCTCCAGACGGGGTGACAAATAGATCGAGCAGTTCTATTCTCTTTCAAACAAAAACAAATGGTGGTTCCTGTTTAAAGCAGCCATGTTTCCCGAACCCAAGGTAGGGTGCCTGAGGTGGGAATAGAAACAGCTTTGTGAGCTGTGGGTACGGGTGCAGGGCTGGCGAGGTGGAGCTAATTACCCAGCTTCAAAATCAACTTATAAAAAAAGCACTCAGGAATTGGAATGTATATTGAACGTGCTGCTCAAGGAAATGCTGGAGGCTGATATGATTACATTTAAAGGACATTTGGACAGGTACATGAATAGGGAAGCTTTAAAGGGATATGGGCAAACGCAGGCAAATGGGACAAGTTCAGTTTGGGAGACATGGTCGGCATGGATGAGTTGGGCCGAAGGGCCTGTTTCTGTGCTCTATGACTCTGCTGGACTTTGTATACAATTACAGGATCACTTCAGTGTACATACTCATCATGCAAATTAATTAAATCATGCGTCGGAATCCCAGGGCTAAGATATAGCACAGAGAATTGTCCAATGAACCTTGGGGTGATCTGTGTGGTTGGTTTGTTTTGATGGTTTCCTGGCTGCCTTGGGCTGGGTTCCCGCTCTGGGGTGGCCTGGTGAAGATGGTGAATGGCCAGCACAGCCTGAGACTGACACTGGGCTTGTTCTCTCCCTGCCAGAGTGGAGTGCATAGCCACGGAGGAGAACCCTCAGGTATTTTTCTGCTGCTGCGAAGGGAACTACTGTAATGACCGATTCTTCCACTTCCCTGAGTCTGTGCCAGAAGGTGGGTTGCTGTAGCCGTGTCGTGTTGTTTAGGGAAAGAGAGGGTGGAGGGTGTTTGCCCTTGGTGCCTCTGTCACTCCGTCGTTCCACAAACAAGTGAAGGTTTGTCTTGCTGGCAATGCCAGTGCGTGAGCGTACTTCCTGGTGCGCTCCAATTCGGAGGCTCCACCACCGACTCAACAAGGGGGCCGAATGTATCCCCGAGCACTGACTCCACAACCACTGAGCCAGCTCTGTGTGTGAACAGAATATTATCACCAACGAATGGTAGCAAATTACCTTCTGTACTCTTAACAGAAGCAGCCTGCATTTGTCACAGATATCTTCTTCTTGCTCTCCCCCTACTATTCTTTTCTCTTGCTCCGTCTGTCTAAGCTTCATTCCTTCCCTCATTCCCTCTGCCTGCCTGAATGTCTTTTGCTCCGCCCCCCTCCCTCTGTCTGCATCTCGCTCCCTCCCCCCACAATCGTGTTTATCTCTTGCTTCCCGCCCCCCCCCCGTCTGTCTGCCTCTCGCTCCCTACCTCCCCCCCCTGCCACTGCCCTCTGTCTGCCTCTCCATCCCTCCCTCCCCTCACCCCACCATTCACCTCTCGCTACCCCCCCCCACCCCTGTCTGTCTGTCTGTCTCTCTCTCTCTCTCCAGCCATCTCTCTCCCACTGTCCCCCCACCTCTCTGTCTCCCCGTCCCCTCTCTGTCTATCCCTCCCTCTCTCTGTCAGCTTGCATGGGTCCCCAACAACCCCACTCCTTACCGAGGCTTAGTCTGCATGGAGTGTGTGTGAGTGTGTGTGTGAGTGTGTGTGTGAAATTACGAACACATGCGCTGACTTTCCTTTCTGCCTGCAGTAGTGTTTGAGCCGCCACCTCCAACCCCCTCACTGCTGAACATTCTGGTGTACGCTCTGCTCCCCATCACCGGCCTCTCCATGATCATCCTGCTGTCCTTCTGGATGTATCGCCATCGCAAGCCCCCGTACGGCCACGTGGACATGACTGAGGTCAGTAACTCTCCATTGAAGCCAATGGCCAATCCACCCTAACCTTCACATCCCTAGAGACTACTGTCTTCATTACCCACTCACCAGCCCCCCTTCAATATTGCTGACCCTCCTCCACCCCACCCGCCCCCCCCCCTCCTGTTACACCTCATCACCATCTCTGCATCGCTCCCTGCCACTCTCTATTTGAGGGTGTGTTTTGAGAGAGAATGGTGAAAAGCAGTGTGTTGCAAAAAGCTAGAATTTCAGCAGAGATTTGGGATTTTTTTTTACAAGTGAGGAACAGTCCGAATCTCTACAGAAATGGCAGGGATTCCGGGCATGTACAGATGCAGCACCTGGAGGTGCAAGATATTGGCTAAGTCAAATTCCGAGCAGGCCGGGAAACATGTTGGAATGAGGAAAAATACAGAGACACTGCAGGATTGATAGATTGGGAAATGCTCAGAAATTAGTGGTTTCTCCTTTGGGTGAAATGATGGTCTTAAAGAAATGCTGTTACATCTCTATTAATGATGAAGAGAAAATGTGTTCTTGGACAGCTGATAGGATTTGCAGTGCACTACCTCGGAGAGTGGGGGAGGTGAATTCCACTCGACGTCTCAAAAGAGAGTTGGACATATATCTGAAAGTGATGAATTGAAGAGCTATGGGAGTAGGCGTGGAGAGTGGAACGAGTTGGGTAGCTCTGTTAGGAGCTAGTACAGACATGATGGGTCAAATGGCCTCCTTTCATGCTGTATGATTCTATGTTTTTGTAAGTGCTGTGAGAGGTTCAGTAGCACTGGACTGTGTTACACTGGTCAGAAAGTCAGTACTAGGTTCTGGAAGTTTCCCAAAAGACCTGTTTATTTCTGCCCTCCCCCACCCCCAACACGAAAAATATCTTTATTGCTGTCGCTGCTGAGGCCTAGATGGGAAGATTGATTAAAAATGTCAATTGGAAACTGACAACAAAAGGCTTCAGGGAGCTGGAACAGGAAAGTTAATTGGTTTCGATAGCTCCACTTGAAGGGATATCATAGTCTGGTACAATGGGCCAAATGGTTGCTCTCTCTATTAAAAACAGAAAACATCAGAAGGTCAGTCAGCATCTGTAAAGAGAACAGGCAGGTTATGATGTTGGCCTTTCCTTACAACTAAGCTTTGCTCCCTAAATCCAGAAAACCTCTTTCTTTATCCCTCTCTGCTTCACTCTTCTGCCTTTGCTGTTTCTTCGGTTGCCTTTCTTTCTCATGTCCAATCCCTGCTTCCCACTGACTCCTGTCTCTGGCTGTCTTCTCCGCTCGCTGCGCCTGGATGTGGTCAGAGTTCACAGATTGCTGGCTCCTCCCTGGGGCCTGTGTGACCAGGCCTGTCTGAGGTTCCTGTTGTTTTTATTCTGTTTGTCCAGGACACGAGCCTGCCGAGCCCATCACCGCTCGAAGGCCTGAAGCCTCTGCAGCTGCTCGAGATCAAGGCCAGAGGGCGGTTTGGCTGCGTTTGGAAGGCCCGGTTAATGAATGACTACGTGGCCGTGAAAATCTTCCCCATCCAGGTAAAAGCGCACAAGTTTTAGCGAGTTTTCAGAGCCGCGGTTTTTCCCTTGACTGGGAGATGTTCAAGGAGGCGCTGGCCTTATTCAAGCTGCAAACATTTACCTCCACGCCCCCGCCCCCCGCCCCATCAATTGCAGTGACCAGCAGGCCAGGACACATGGATAGAAACACCTGTGTGTCAGCCTCTTTGAGAGACTGCATGTTTCAGTCACGCCTTCCCTGGTTACCTGAAGATGTTGTCAGCCATTCTCCGAGGTTCCACCCTCGGCTCATTGGAATTCTGCCCTCTCTCGCACTGTGAGTACCACCCCTCTGTCCTCACCTCCCCCACCCCGTGCGCTCCGATCTGCTCCCAGTCTGGATTTTAAGAATTTGCTTTCAAATGGCAGGGAGCTCTGACCTTGAGCCTCATGATCTCTCTATATTACCAATGCTCAAATGCATCTATGAGCTAGGCCTACCCAGTCTCTCTCATTTCCAGCAGCCCCACGACCATCCACACTTCCCTAATTCTGGTCTCCTGGGGCATCTTGGGTTTTAATCCCTCCCCCGTTGCTCGGATGCTTGGGCTTTTGAGAATTCCCTCCCTACACTCCTAGGCCTCGGCCTTGATTTTTCTCCTTGATGACCCTGCTGAAAATCCACCTCATTGGCCAAGGCTATGGTCTCCTCAACTCTCGCCTCCCCACATTTTAAAGGGGAGGTAATGACCTCCCCGTGTATTACCGCTGAACTGTTCAACCAGAGACCCAGATAATATTGTGGGGACTTGGGTTTGAATCCCGCCAAGTCAGATAGTGGAATTTGAATTCAATAAAAATCAGGAATTGAGAGTCCAACGATGACCATGAATCGGTGCTTGGAAAAACCCATCTTTGCCACTATTATCTTTTAGGGAAGGAAATTGCTGTCCTTATCCAGTCCGGTCTACATGTGACTCCAGACCCACAGTAATGTGGTTGACTCTCAAGTGTCCTTTGGGCAGTTGGGGATGGACAATAAATGCTGGACCTGACAGCAGTGCCCTCATCCCGTGAATGAATGAGGAAAAAATGGTCACGTTGTGTTTTATAATGCTCCTGTGGATATTTCAATGCATTACAGGCACCATATGAATATAATTTATTGATTGCTAAATGTACAGTAACTTCTCAATTTGGCCTGGTTGGAGCTGTTGTCGTGAATGATTGGAACAGAGACATTCAGTGAAAAGGCACCAGCAAGGAATTGAATGGAAGGAAATAGTGAAGATCTCCTCCAATCACAGGCTTCTTATCTCCTGTGCTTGCTTCTGATAGGTTCATTGGCAGCCTATCAGCAGCAAACACGGGAGAGAGCTGCCTGTGACTGGAGCGCTGACGTGCATGGCAATAGTCAGCGGGCCTACAAGTAGGAAATGAGTCAATTAGACAGGGAACTGAGGCCCGCGGGGGACACCCCGGAGTGAAGCTGAGGGCCAAGGCTCAGGAACAGGAGTGGGGGCTGGGGTGTGAGCTCAAGTGGGGCGAAAAGAGGCTGTAAAGTGGAGAACACCATTTTAAACTTCTCGACAAAGGAGCAGAAAGACTGAGGTGATGAATTCCTTGCAAATGAATGTGGAGTCTCTAGCTTAAAGCTGCAGGAGTTCAGGAGGTACTCCTGTTGGGGTCAGTGGGAGAATACAATGAATACTGTTATAATCAACATTGTATCAGTTGTATAAAATAATATTGAACAGTTCTGATTCATAAAGCCTTTATGGGTAGTCCCATCTTGAGCTGTTTTGCATAAGGTGAATCACTGTGATGCAGCCACTATGTTGCAGAAAAGTGTGCAATAATGTAGCTGTAACCTCACCGGCCTGTGGAAAGGATGTTTAGTGTGACAGCTTTTTGTGTGCAGAAGTCTGTGTGTTAGTTATTTATTTAAAGAAAATATTAGTGGCTTACATGTGCCATTCAAATAGCATGGTGCATAGGAAATTAATGCTTTCCTTTGGAGCAGTGTGACTATAAGGTTAATGGAGCAGCGATGATTACTTTGAGGTGTTATTTTTAATTCTTATAATTCTGTGAGAGTGAGGTTTGATGACCCTCCCCTCCCATGAACGCCACCAAATCCTAGCACCAGTAAGCAGGCAGTATTGCTAAGTGATTGCATCACCTAATGCCGGTGTTTGGAAAGCTTTTTGTTTTAAAAAAAACAGTTGCCTCTCAAAAGCAATACGTAGCTGTCATAAATCAAAAACATAGACCTCTTGAAATTGCCAGAGAAACCCTTGAGTTGGCCAGGGAACGGGATTTAAGGGAGGGCAGAAATGGGTGGGGTGGAACTTGTAAAATGGATCGCATGCCCTACTTGAAACAGGACACTCTTTAAGGCACCCCCCCTCCCACCCCCATCTCTTCGGTACTCAGCAATAACAGAGTGACCTCTTTGTTTCTCCAAGACACTCAATAGTAGGCTGTGAGGTGTTGGTGCGCTGCCTCGTTCCAGCCGCCAGGCCTGTCTGTTGCTCTGATCCGTGGGCCCATGCTCGATTTGAAAAAGTTGTGGAAGCTCTAATATCTCAAAGCGAGGAGGAAATGTCCATTCGGTGTGGCAGTGAAGAAAGAAAAATTGGCTTTTGTTTAAATAGGATGTTTCGCAACCGCTGGTTGTTTCGTGGCACATTTTGTCCAGGGAAGTAATTCTGGCGAGCAGCTGGTGATCTGTTTTTATTAATGCCACTGATTGATGCAGAAATACTGGCTGAGACAACGTGGTTCCTCTCTGAAATAATCCCTGTGGGATCTTTCCTGTCTACCTGAGCAGATGGGAGCCTGGTGTCGAGTTTCACCGAAAAAGGCATCTGTTCAGCAGTGCCCCTGTCCTGTGGGGGCGAAGTGTCAGTCTTGTTGTTTGTGCTCACTCTCCAGAGTCGGCTTTGAACCTGGCACCTTGTGAGTCTGAGACCAGCGTGCTACTGACTGAGCCACGACTGACCCTGAGCAGCAGGTTCGCAGCGTGCGCTCCTGTAGTATTGCGAATGAAAACATGCTGCCCAGCCTCGAGGCACCAGTGACTTGTTGTGGGTGTTGGGTGTCAGACCTTTGAAGTTGGAGTAATTTTGTGGTTAAAAACAGGACCGTTGTGTTTCTCTGCCCCCTCCAGAAGCACGTCTGCGTTGGTTTTCTGACGCACTCCATCGCCTCATTCGCATTGTAATTAGTTTTTTGCAGCCTTGTGTCTTATTTTCATAAAAGCTTTATTTTCTGCATTCCGTTTCAATAATGTTTTGATGGACAAGGCATTACATGTCTCATTCAACGTGCATTGTTGGCTTCTAACAAAGTGAGTGCTAAGAGGTCCAAAAGTTTCTCCTGGGGTCTCTGTACTGGGCACTGCAACAGTTTATTTTTTGTTCCTCCATTGGGTGAGGGTGTTGCTGCCTGGGGCAGCATTTGTTGCCCATCCCTAATCGCCCAGAGGGCAGCTAAGAGTCAACTACATTGTAGGCCAGACCAGGTAAAGCTGGCAGTTTCCTTCCCATGAGTGAATCAAGTGGCGCTCTCCTGGCAATTGGCAATGGTCTCCCGATCATCGTTAGATTAGTTCTAGATTTTTATTGGATTCAAATTTCACCACCTGCCGTGGCAGGATTTGAACCCAGACCTGCAGAATATTACCAGCGTCTCTGGATTAAGAGTCTAGCGATAGTACCGTTAAGCTATTTGGGGTGGCACGGTGGCTCAGTGGTTAGCACTGCAGCCTCACAGTGCCAGGGACACGGGTTCAATTCCACCCTCCGGTAACTGTCTGCATGCAGTTGGCACATTCTCCCCATGTCTGCGTGGGTTTCCTCCCGGTCCTCCAGTTTCCTCCCACAGTCCAAAGACACGCAGGCTAGGTGGATTGGTCGTGCTAAATTTCCTGGAATGTCCAGGGATGTGTAGATAAGGTAGGTTATAGGGGGATGGGTCTGAGTGGGATGCCTTGAGGGTCGGTGTGGACTTGTTGGGTGAAAGGGCCTGTTTCCACACTGTAGGGATTCTATGAGGAATGCCATCGCTTCCTACAGAGCTAACCCCATATCCTTAGACCTCACCCACTGGTTCGGGGCTCCCCGGCCTTTGGGAGCAGCCTTCCTGTGCTGAGTCCTCTTAGAATTTTATAGCTATGGAATTAAATTGGTCACCACAGTGTGAAAGCAGGCTATATGCGCCTTTCGAATCAGTGCTGGCTGTCCATGGAGTGATACAGACTGTCCCATTCGCCCCACTCTGTTCCATTAGCCCTGCAAGTTCATTTCCTACAGATGTGCTTGCCATTTTCCGTGGAATCATTGAACACCTCCCTCTACTGTCCTCAGCAGTGGGTTCCAGTTTGTTGGCTGCTCGCTCGCATGACATACTTATTAATGTCAGAGGCATGCTGATGCATCGTATGGCGGGATGACTCGAGTTGACCCCGACCCGTGGTATTACCCGTCACTGCCCTGCCCCATCGGATGTGATGCTCCACCCTGAGGGGTGTTTAGGGAAGCCTGGCATCTTCCCGGACCCCCGTCGGTGACATGTACCAGATGTCCTTTCGGCCAAGCCGTGTTGACCGTGACGAAGCTTCGGAGCCGGCAGCCAAATAAAAACCCGACAGAGACCGCTCCTGGCTGCAGCCTCGGTTGAAATGTGCGTGAAACATCAAAAGCCCCATCCTGGCAGATCATGAACAAATAGAAAATGAAAACCTCCTCAAGTGTGAGGCTATGGCCACCCAGAGCAGACCAGGGAACACACACATCTACAGGCACGAAGAACGGAGATAGGGAGAAACTACTTCAGCTAGACAGTGGTGAATCTATGGAATTCACTGCCACAGAAGGCTGTGGAGACCAGGGCATTGAGTACATTTAAGACTGAGATATCTAGGTTCTTGATTTATCAAGGGTTACGGGGAGAATGGGGTTGAGGAGCTTATCAGCCATGGTGGTGCAGACTTGATGGGCCAAATGGCCTAATTTCTGCTCTTGTGTCTTATGATCTTATAGTCTTAAGAAGGCATTGCCAAAGAGATGGTCCACTTCACCAACTGCAGTTATCTGGCTTCACCAGCTAAATGTAGGGTGGGAGAGTCCAAAACTGGAGGGCTTTGGTGTAAAGTGAGCAGGAATGGTTCGTGAGTGTATGGAAAGAGCTGCCACAGCAAGTGATGGGGGCCAGTACAATGACAACATGTAAAAGGCATCTGGATGGGTGTACGAAGAGGAAGGATTTAGAGGAATATGGGCCAAATACTGGCAAATGGGACTGGGTCAGATTGGGATGTCTGGTTTGATCCAAGAGACCAGTTCCCATGTGGTTTGACTCTATCCATCTACGTAAACCTGAAGAAAGAGATTGCATTATGCAAATAACATTTTGGGAGTAGCTGCTTCATACAACTTCCAGGTTCTATCCCAAAGTAGTCGTTTGGAACTGATTGGATTTTGGGTTTGCCACAGCTAATATTCAGAGGGATCACAAGGCAGATACCTGCCTCCCGCTGAACATACAGCTGTGCACACACTGAACGACCGCTGGACCAGCCCAGCCTCGCCTCCTGCAGATGTCCAACAGCATCAGAAAATTGCTGCTATGTAAGTCATAGCTACTCAGACAACAAGATGGCAGACACCATCCCTCCAGGAAGCTGGTGGGAAGAAGTAGTAGTATTGGCACACGGAATATTTAATCGGCTGAGTCACAGGCAATTTACGCTCATTTGAAATGTGGAATACTGAGTGGACTTGGAGAGGATGCGTCCACTGGCAGGAGAGACTAGGACCCGAGGGCACAGCCTCAGAGTGAAGGGACAACCCCTTAGAACTGAGGAGAGGAGGAATTTCTTCAGCCAGAGTGGGGAATCTGGAACTCATTGCTTCAGAAAGTTATGGAGGCCGTGTCATTGAGTATATTTAAGACAGATAGATAGGTTCTTGATTAGTGAGGGGTCATTGGGTTACGGGGAAAAGGCAGGACAATGGGGTTGAGAAACATATCAGCCATGATTAATTCTGTTCCTAGATCTTGTGGTCTTCTGGAAATACTTGGGAAAGCACAGCTGAATGCTGTTGCTTTGGGTCCTGTTCTGTTAGCTGGTCCCAGCCTCTTACAGGTGGGAGAGGCCCAGTAAGTTATCCTCTGCGTTTAGAACTGTAAAATCTGCGAATGTTCTCATTGTGGAATCATTCAGTTCTCATGTGCGTAGACTGCACAGTTCACTATGAGCAGGAGTAGGCCATTCAGCCCCCTTGAACTTGCTCCTCCGTTTAATGTGATCATGGTTGATCTCAACTTTCCTGCCTGCTCTCCATAACCTTTCGACCTGTTACTTATTAAAAATCGACCAATCTCCTCCTCAAATTTATTTAATACCCCAGAATCCAGTGCACTCTGGGGTATTGAATTCCACTGATTCATGACCCTTTGAGATGAGGAGAAATTTCTTCTCTCCATTTTAAATCTGCTGCCCCTTATCCTAAAACTATGACTTCTTGCGCTCCTCCCCCCCCCCCCCCCCCCCCCCAACCTCCCTGCCAAGCTTGATTGAAAGCCTGTGGATTTCCAGTCCCACATGATACGCCTGGTCACATGGTGTTGTCCTGTCTTCTATGTCTAGACCATAGGAAGTCCATGAAAAATAGGAACAGGAGCAGGACACCCCATCAATCTAAAGGATCATCACTGATCCGACACTTCTTGTATCCACTCTCCAGTCTGTTACCTGTCAAGAATCTCTCCATTCAGTTTGTTCCTGCTTAAGTTAATGTCAGCTTGCTATTCTTTTGCAACATACAGATTGTGGGGCACTAATTAGTTTCTGGTAAAATTTGTTCTTTCATTGGCCCTTGAAGTACTTTGGGTCGCCCGGGGTTGCGAAAGGTGCTACACAAATGCGAGCTCTTTCTTGAAGAACTGTTGATCTTTGAAAAGGCTGTAAACCTCAAACTAGTACAGCCATTAGCATTCACCACTGCACTCAGTACACAATAGAAAATTGTGTGTGTGTGTGCGCGCGTGTGTGTGCGTATTGGCCTGCTAGGTGTGGTAACCGGCCCAGCCCGGAATCTGAGTGAGAGGGCTTCCATGTATCAATGTCCTTGCTGCTGACCTTCCAGGAGGTTTGATTTTCCCAAACAGCCACTGCTGGGTCATTGACAGAATTGAAATTGGGCTGAAAATCATTGTTTTGCGTCAAAATGTGAATGCAACTGGATTCCAGTTGTCTCGAAGCTACTTTACTGGGAGACATACAAATGGTGCTGGGTTTTTCCATTAACCAATGAAACAGTGGCAGCTTGTTTAGTGGCTTTGTTCCGTAATTCGACAGATCGAGAAAAAAATACAATGAACGAAAACAAAAAACATTTAGCACCGAGATGATTCTTGTCCCTCTCGACATTCCAGTTGTGTTTAGGGCTGTCGGTTGATCTGTTTGAAGTCAGTGAAACATTTTGCTGCTTCAGTTCTGAGGAGCATTCAGTGGAAGTAAATGAGATGTGGTTTGGTCGATTACAATCCCATCATCTCGGCACATTTCTGTCAGTCGCTGCGAAAGTTTCGACACTTAAAAACAGAAATTGCTGGAGAAACTCAGCAGGCCTGGCAGTGTCAACGGAAAGAAAGCGGAGTTTGGGTTCAGTGACCCTCCGTCAGCTCATTCTGATGATGAATCAGTAGACCAAAAATGTTGAGTTTTTGCCTTGGGCCATATATTTTATTTATTCCTGCTGAGTTTGTCTAACATTGCTGTTTTCATTTCTGATTTCCAGCATCCACAGTGCTTGGTTTTATTAAAGTACTGATGCTGTAGTCGTTTGGATTCAGTTAAACTATAATCTAGTGAACAAATTCTATTGAAACCTGGAATGTTATGATTTATATTCTAATATTAATTCGGGGAGAGGGCCTCCCAATCTGCAGCAGGCAGTGTGCAGCACATTGATGGGAGGACCACAAACCACTGTCTTCAGAGATAGTAGGAACTGCAGATGCTGGAGAATCTGAGATAACAAAGTGTGGAGCTGGATGAACACAGCAGGCCAAGCAGCTTCAGAGGAGCAGGAAAGCTGACATTTCGGGCCTAGACCCTTCTTCAGAAAAGTCAGCCTTCCTGCTCCTCTGCTGCTTGGCCTGCTGTGTTCAGCCAGCTCCACACCTTGTTATCCACTGTCTTCATGAGCAGTTTTGATCTCCATTTGCAGGATTGGATGCCGTTTTCAAGGAAGGATGTACGCACGATGGAGGTGCTACGTCAAAGATGCACTAAGTTGGCCCCTGGGGTGAAGGGTTACCCTGCGTTGAAGACTGAGTAAATTTGCCTATCCCCCCTGGAGTTCAGAAGGATGAGAGGTGGTCTTGGTGAATCATACATGAAGCTGAGCTCAACAGGGGTCGACACAGTGATCGTATCTGATGGGCAGGGAATTGAGAATGTGAGGGACGGTCTCTGGACAAGGAGCCAATCGTTTAGGGCTGAGAAGAGGAGAAATTGATGTTGTAACTCTTGGGGAATACTCTGCCCCAAAGGGTTGTGGATGCTTGATTATCGAGTGGTTAGCACTGCTTCCAGTCAATGCCAGGGACCCGGGTTCAATTCCACCCTTGGACAACTGTCTGTGTGAAGTTTGCACGTTTTCCCAGGGTCTGCAAGGGTTTCCTCTGGGTGCTCCGGTTTCCTCCCACAGTCCAAAGATGTGCAGGTTAGGTGCATTGGCCATGCTAAATCGCCCGTAGTGTTCAGGGATGTGTGGGTTAGGTGGGTTAGATGTAGGAAAATGCTGGGGTAGGGGAATGAGTCAGGGTGGTGTGCAGCTTGAAGGGTTATTGTGGACTTATTGGAATGAATGGCCTGTTTCCACACTGTAGGGATTCAAATGATTCCATGCTACATCTGAGGGCGAGATGGACAGATCCTTGGTTTCAGGGAATTAAAGGGTATGAGGATCAGGGCAGAGAAATGGTGAAGCACAGCATCTGCTATGATCGTACTGAAAGGCAGAACAGGTCGATGGGCCGAATGCGCTACTCCTGATTCAGTTGTTCTGTTCTCGATTAATCCTGAAGGCTACTGCATATATTGTTTATGCCTGAAATGTCTTAATATCATTGGAGGCAGAAAGTGGGTGGAGTTACGAAATTGAGCAAGAGCTGGACAAAACAAAGCCGCTTGAGTTTGCAACTTGGACGTTTAAACTTTTTATTCATTCATGGAGTGCAGTTTTGGCATTTGAGATTACTTTCAATTCCAGCTTTTATTTATTGAATTTGAACTCTACCATGGAGTCCCCAAAACGTTCCCCTGGCTGTCTGTAGCACTGGTCCCAGTGACATTACCACTGTCTCCCCTGAATACTTCGTTGCTGTTGAAGATTACTAATTGAATTTAATTTTTATTTGAAGTTACTTATTGCTTACTGCTCTTTTTTTCTTTTCGTAGGACAAGCTGTCCTGGCAGAATGAGCGGGACATCTACACCACTCCTGGGATGAAACACGAGAATGTTCTCCGCTACATTGGGTCTGAAAAGCGCGGATCCAACCTGGAGATGGAGCTGTGGCTCATCTCCTCCTTTCACGAACGGGTAAAGGCTCTCAGATCCCGGTCTTGCAACGTGTCACTGCTGACTGTTCCTTCCAGCACATGCCATGCATTTTAAAATCCTCAATGTTGTTTCCAAATAACCACTAGCCCTGCAATCTTGCAAGATCACTGTGTTTGCTTCTCTAATTCTGGACTGTTTGCATTCCCTCTTTTTAATCCATCCGTCATCGGTGTTGTATCTTTTGCTGTCTGGACCCGAAGCTAGGAATTTCCTCCATAAACCGCTCTCCTTCCCCCGCAGTTTTAAAACCCTCCTTTAAAAATCACTTGCCTCAGTATGGGTCTCAGAATTCTTCGTTGCTTTCCAGTGTTGTCCTGAGGGATCGCTGCACTGTTGCGATCTTTCACATGCGATGCTGATCTGAAATCCTGTCTGTTGGGACTCCTATATTGAAAAAGAATGAGGGACCTCTCCATCTCTAGTCCCAGTTAATATTTATCCCTGGACCAACATTTCAGGAAAAGACACCAGGTAATCTGGCCACTGGCGTATTGTGGGACCTTGCTGTCTATATATTGCCTGTCACGCTTCCTACGTTACAGCAGTAACCACACTTAAACACTCCATTGGTTGCCCTTTCGCTGAATCATCTAATTATTATAATGCAGAAGCGGGCCATTTGGCCTCTCTTGTCTATACTGGCTTTCCTGGTGAGCAGTTCACCTAGTGCCTTCTCCCCATAGCTCTGCACTTTGTTGTTTCCAAAATAATTGTAATTCTCTGCAGAATGCCTCAATTTAACCTGGCTCCACCAGACACTCAGTCATTGCATTTCAGACTTTAGCCACTCACCCGTCACTTTTGTTTCTTCTGCCAATTAGTTTTTATCTGTGCTCTCTCGTTCTGATTTTTCCCACAAGTGGGGACAATTTTTCTCTCTTTGCTCTGTCTGGACACCTCATGATTTTGAATGTTTCTATCAGACCTCTTCTCTGCCATCTCCTCTCTGAGGAATGCAATCCTAATTTCTCCAATCCATCTTCATAAATGTTTCCAGGCATCGAGGAGTTGATTTTCATGAATCTTTTCTGCACTCTGGCTCTTGTCATTAGTATATGTTATGATACTCTGGCTATGTTATTACTACACAAGTCCCATTCCAAACTGAAATCTGACACGTGCGATCTTATTTTAGTTTTATTTGGTTTTAACAACACTGCCTCTCTAGACCATATTGTGGCAGATATGGTTTTAACAATAAAACAGTTTATTATGAAAAAGAGATAAAGCTAGAAGGACATTATTTACATAAACACAGTAAAATTTTTTGGCATGCGCTGTAAAAATATAATTGCGTTAATCTCATTAAAAAAACTCTTTTTACAGTACCCGCTCCAGAGAAAATTCCATTCTGTGTCAGGAGGCGATGGCCTAGTGGCATTATCACTAATCCAGAAACCCAGATAACATTCGGGGGGCCCAGAATAAAATCCTGCCATGGCAGAGGGTGGAATTTGGCTTCAATAAAAACAAGACTGGAAGTAAGAATCTAATGATGACCATAGAACTTCTGGGACTTCCAAGACCAAACTTAAACCAGCCAAAAGAAAATCTTGAAACCAACCGATTGTCAGAAAAACCCATCTAGTTCACTAATGCCCTCTAGGGACAGAAATCTTTCATCCTCACCTGGTCTGGCCTATGTGTGACTCCGGACCCACAGCAATGTAGCTGATTCTTAACTGCCCTCTGGGCAATTAGGGATAGGCAATAAATGCTGGTCCAGGCAGTGACACCCTCATCCCGTGAGGGAAGAAAGAAAGAAACATATAGAGCTCTCAACTCTGTCTTGAGAAATTAAAACCCATTTCCTGGAGCCCCATTCAACCAAGCATAAACTGGCCTAGTCCTTATGCTGAGGCAATCTGTCCTTTTTCAAAATAAAATTTAAAACTGTTTCATATGTGCAATCACAGCCATAACTCCTGCAAACTGATACTGATAAAACTTTGTTTTCATTCGATTATGGTAAGCAATCAATTCCTGACCTTCCAAATAGGAGCTTAATGCATAACTGTTCTCTTGTTCGCTTGTAAAATTCTCCTAGCGTAAACAAAAACTCAATATGCTCTAAGGTCTTCATTCAGTGTTTTAATTGAAATGAAATACTTTAATCATTAAGATCCTTCAGTCACACCCATATGCCACTAGTTCAAATTCAAAAATTCAAACTCAAAAATGAACAATATTAAAACATACTTAAATTTTAGATCTTAACATCACACCTTGGATCACAGTGTCAGAAGTGAAAATCGCAACACTGGCTCCTGGGGACCTCCATTACCAAAACTTCTACCAACCAAAAAAAAGTTATCTTGTAACCATTATTCTCTGTTTCCTATCCCTTAGCCAATTTTGTATTCACGATGCAACTGTCCTTTTTATTCCACGGCCTATAAAATTACTCAAGTCGGTCGTGTGACCCTGCATCAAACGCCTTTTGGAAATTTCTGATGCACTGAGATGTCGTGCTGTGCTTTGCTATATTGCCAAACAGAACTTAACACTGGGTCCCATGAGAAATCAGGGCGACTGACCCAAATGCTTGGCATCAAAAGATTAAAGGAGCATCCATGAGGACTAGAGTGATGGAGAGGTTTTGAGAAGAAATTTTAGACGGTTAGAGCACTGGCAAACAAAGGGACAGCCATGGAGAGTGGAAAAATAATAATGGGGAATGCTGAAGATGCTCGACCTGCAGCAGATTATTTTGGAGGGTGACGGGGCCTGGAAGCAGTTACAAAGATGGGAAGGCTAAGGCCGTGGACGAATTTGTAAAGGAGGAAAATTTCAAACTGATTACTCTCCACTCACCAGCTCTTCAGTGTTCACCAGACCATTACAAATCATACCATATAAATATAGGAGTAGAATTAGGCCATTCAGCCCATCAAGTCTTTTCCACCATTTAGTCGTGGCTGATATTCTGTTGCCTTCTCCCTGTAACCCTTGATCCAATCATGAGCCTATCTATTGCTGTCTTAAATGCACTCAATGACGCGGCCTCCACGGCCCTCCTGAGGCAATGAGTCCCACAGATTAACCACACTCTGCCTGAAGAAATTCCTCCTCATCTTACTGCTAAAGGGTTGTCCCTTCACTCTGATGCTCTGCTGTCAGGACCTCGTCTCTCCCGCTAGTGGAAACTTCCTCTCCAGATCCACTCAGTGTTCTGTAAATTTCAATCCGTCTACAGGTGTGATCACTATGAACCCCCATAATGGGGAGCATCAGCTCGCACATCATGCAGCTACAACACTTCGTCTCACCCTGTGTCTCTATGTTATTTCCTTCGCTCTTATTTGACTTTCAAAGATTTCCTACAGGTCTTTTAACTTGTGGTCTGTAACTAATTTCCATATCAACCTTCAATCTGAAACTGACCTATAATAGTCAAGTTAGTGTCACAATCTTTGTTGTAACTGGCACCTTACCGAACAGTACTTGTGAGAAACCCAGCAAAAATTATATACCTTAAATAAAGTAGATGTAAGTGAAGTAGAACAGTGATGTGTATACAGGAACAAAAACAGAAGTTGCTGGAAAAGCTCAGCAGGTCTGGCAGCATCTGTGAAGGAGAAAACAGAGTTAACGTTTCAGGTCCTGTGACCCTTCCTCAAATAATAGGAGAGACTAGGACCTGAGGGCACAGCCTCAGGATGAAGGGATGACGCTTTAGAACTGAGGAGGGATTTTTTCAGCTAGAGAGTGATGAATCTGTGGATCTCATTGGCGCAGAAGGCTGTGGGAACCAATTCATTGAATGTCTTTAAAACAGAGATGGATAGGTTCATGATTAGTGAGGGGATATGGGAGACGACAGGAGAATGGGGTTGAGAAAAATGACCATACTGTGGGGTAGATTTGGTGGGCTGAATGGTCTAATTTTGCTCTTTTATTTTATCAGCCATAATCCCATTCAGTGGCAGAGCAGACTTGATGGGCTGAATGGCCTACTTCTGCTGAACTCTGTGGTTCTGAGGAAGGATCATCGAACCCAAAGCATTAACTCTGTTTTCTCCTCCACAGATGCTGCCAGACCTGCTGAGCCTTTCCAGCAACTTTGTTTTTGTTCCTGATTTACAGCATCCGCAGTTCTTTCGGTTTTTATTTAGTGATGTGTATACCCTCTATGTCGCATTCCTATTACTTATGCTATGTTTTTACAGAGAATTTAAGAGGTGATTTGATGATTTTACATGGATTTTTTTTGAGGGATATTGATGTCTTGAAGCTTCCCTGAGTCAGTATTTAGTGAGGTCATACCTCTTGATTTGCCGGAATATTTGATCATCCAGCACGGTCCCAGCCCCCCGAGGTGTGCTGGATAATGAAACATTTCCTGCTGCTGTTATAAACTAACTGTGGTTTTCCCGTGACCTAATATTTTTCTTTCTCCCTCCTTGGCCTCAGTTTATCCTGTTTAAAACAAACACTTACAAACTGCGAGTCAAAAAAAAAGGCGAAACGCACCTCTGCACTGAAATACCTCGCGGCCTCCAAATCCGCCGAACGTTAAACTCACGCTGGATACGATCTCTCCTTGGTAACCGGGCCTGGCCTATGTCACCAGGGTGGACCTTTTTAAGCTATCGAATGTTGGCCTGGAGCAGGAATTCTGGGTAACTTGTGCAGTTACCAAAGTAGGGAAAATAGAAGACTGAATCTTCTCAACTGCTCAGGTTGACACCTCTGTTGGCACTGTGCATGGGGAGTGAACACAAATCCGTTAACGTCTGTCTTTGTTTATTTTTTATTTAAACGCAGGGCTCGCTGTCCGACTATCTAAAAGGCAATGTGATCAGCTGGAACGAACTCGGTCACATCGCAGAGACCATGTCCTGCGGCTTAGCTTTCCTTCACGAAGACATTCCCCGATACAAAGGAGAAGGCCCGAAGCCTGCAATCGCCCACAGGTACAGAGTCAAATTAGATTCCCTCCAGTGTGGGAACAGGCCCTTCGGCCCAACAAGTCCACACTGCCCCTTGAAGCGTCCCACCCAGACCCATCCCCCTATAACCCACACACCCCTGCACACTATGGGCAATTTAGCATGGCTGACCCACCTAGCCTGCACGTCTTTGGACTGTGGGAGGAAACCGGAGGAAACCCACGCAGACACGGGGAGAACGTGCAAACTCCACACAGACAGTCACCCGAGGCTGGATTCGAATCCGGGTCTCCGGTGTTGTGAGGCTGCAGTGCTAACCACTGAGCCACCGTGCCACCAGGGGGCCATGCTGACATTGTCCTGTTTGAGAAGGGAGGGGGGGGCAGCAGACAGGAAACTATAGGCCAGTTAGCCAGATCACAGACATTGGTAAGATTTTAGATTCCCTTATTAAGGACGGGGTTTCAGAGTAATTGGAGGTGCATGGTAAAACAGCTGAGTCAGCGCTACTTCATCAGGGGAGGTCATGCCTCACAAATCTGCTCAAATTAATGAGCAAGTTAGACAAAGAAGATCTAATGGACATGGACTTCCATGAGGCCTTTGATAGGCTATTAAACAAGATAAGAGCCCGTGGTGTTAAGGGGCAACATACTGGTGTGAATCAAGGGTTGGCTGACTGGCAGAAGGCAGAGAGTGGGGATAAAGGGGGTCTTTCTCAGGATGGCAGCCAGTGAGAGAGTAGAGTTCTGCAGGGGTCTGTGTTGGGACCACAAATATTCACATTAACAATTAACCATCTGGACAGAGAAACTGAGAGCTTTGTTTGCTAAGTTTGCAGACAACACAAGGATAAGTGGGAGCACAGGAAGTATCGAGAAGGTATGGAGGCTTCAGAACAACTTGGACAGTCTAGGAGTGTGGGCAAAGAAGCAGCAAATGGGATACAGTGTAGGAAATTGTGAAGTTATGCCCTTTGGTAGAAGATTAGACAGGCATAGTCTAATTTCTAAATGAGGAAAGGCTTCAGAAATCTGAAATACAAAGGGTCTTGGGAGTCCTCGTTCACGATTGTCTTCAGGTTAGCATGCAGGTTCAGTTGGCAGCTAGAACGGCAAATGCGAATGTTAGCATTAATTTTAAAAAGGCGAGAATACAAGAGCAGAGATGTACTGCTGAGGCTGTATAAGGCTCTGGTCAGACAGCATTCGGAACACTGTGAGCAGCTGTGGACCCTGTATCTAAGGAACAATACACTGGCATTGGAGGACGTCCAGAGGAGGTTTACAAAAATGATCCCGGGGATGAAGGGCATATGAGGAGCGGGTGAGGAGTCTGGGTCTGTACTCGATGGAGTTTAGAAGGATGAAGGGGACCTGACTGAAAGTTAGAGGGTCCTGAGGGGCCAGGAAAGAGTGGATGTGGAGAAAGCATTTCCAAGTAGGACAGACTAGGACCTGAGGGCACAGCCTCACTGTGAAGGAATTACCCTTTAGAACTGAGGAGAATTACCCTTTTTAGAAATGGGTTGATTCTGTGGAGCTGATTGCCACAGAGGGCTGTGGAGGCCAGGCCGTTGAGGAATTCAAGGTTCTCGATTAGTGAGGGGCTCGTGGGGTACAGGGAGCAGGCAGGAGAATGGGCTTGAGGAACCTGTCAGCACTGATCAAATGGTGGAGCAGACTCAACAGGCCAAACGGTCTAATTCTGCTCCTACGTCCTATAGTCTTGTGAAGGATCCAGTTATCGGCAACGGGTAGGTAGTTTATAAACGAAAGGAAGGCTTCCATTTATAAGCTCCTTTCACAGATATCTCGAAGAGCTTTGAAGCCAGTGCAGTATTTTTTTGATGTTGCAATTACTGCATCTCAGTCATTCATCAAGCTAACGAGCTGGTCTCTGATTTTGAAAGTGTCATTGGGTGGTGAGTGGTTCTTGGCCGCCGTCACTGGGCCTAACTTCCCACAGAGCTTGGCAAACCAGATTTATCGTGTCCACCTGAGAAAGGAGAAGGGGAAGGAGGCCCTCAGTTTGAAAGGTGGCGCCTGAAATAGTGCAGCGCTCCCTCCTTTCGAGCCTGGAGTGCCAGCTCCATCTGTTTATGGGGCATTATCCCAAGACCTTGTGTCTCCGGGGAGAGCCCCACCGAAGCAGCCTCAGTAGATGCAGCAGGGTAGGGATGAAGATGAAATGTATTGGCCGTGGTGCCCATTGGGACCCTTGCTGACCATGTATAGTGTGTGTGTGTGCGCCAGGCAAGGAGAGAATACAACCTGCCTGTGCCATGATCTGATGGGATTTGCCTCCCATTCTCAAGCGCGCACAGCAATCGCTGTGGGGGGTTGGAGGGGGAGACTGGAACAAGGGGACCATTATGGTGTTGGAAGTTCCCCAGTCAGCTCTTTAACCAGAGTGGCGACGTCACCATGATCATGATGAATGGTGGTGCTGGCTCGAAGGGCCAAAGGGCCTACTCCTGCACCTACTGTCTGTTGTCTATCGGCCCTTTAACCAGAAAACCGAAAGACCTGCAGATGCTGGGAATCGGAAACGGAAATTGCTGGAAAAGCTCAGCAGAGAAAGCTGAGTTAACGTTTCGGGTCCGGTGACCCTTCAGGCCATTGAACACCATTATTTGACCTCGGCTGGTGTACACTTTGGTTCTGTTTTGCTGGTGAAGCCCTCACCTTGTAGGAAGCATATCAGTCTCAGCCCGGACTGGTCCAATTGAGCCTCAACTGGCAGTCGATGGTAATTGGCATGACTCTGCAATTTTACTTTTGTGACCTGGGATTGAGTGTTAGTTATAATGTAACAGAGGTTCTTGGGGAGTTCAGTTTGGCGTTGCTGTGACAGGGGAAGAGGAATACCTGTGGATTTTTTGGCAGTATGTTTTGAGCTGTGTTCTCCTCCCTGTTTTGGTTTTGGGCTCCCTGATAAATAACTCAAATTCCGTGATTGTTACGTCGGAATTAATCCTGGCAGGTGCTTTTGTGGGATCATGTTGCACCCACGGAAGCTGTGGTAAGTGGCTTTGCTAATTAAACAGGAAAATCCAGTGGAGAAAAGCGGAGATTTATTTCCTCGGGCAGTGAATTGCTGCCTCCTGGAGGTGAGTTGCTGTAATTGCACAAAAAGCTTCGTGTTCCTTCAGTGCTCGAGGTCTGGCTTCTCTCTGGAGGAATCCCTTTGATGGTGTGACGCACCCTGGTTGGCAATTTGCACTTAATGCTGCACTGCTTTCTCAGTTTACCTGTAGAAGACGCACTAAGCTGCCTGTAAAGGTGTCGATACGGTATACAGTGTTTCACGTCCATGTTTGCTTGTTGTCACCTTGTGACATGAGAAACCAGACGTGAATATTGTAGGATTGAAAAATCTAACTGACCTTTAACGCAACTGACCATTTTATTCACACATTACATCGCTTAAGCAATATACAGAGGAGATTTGCCAGGGTGTTGCCTGGTTTGGAGAGTTTGTGTATAAAGAGAGATTAGATAGGGATGGTTCACCTTGGAGCAGAGGAGACTGAGAGGGGGGACATGCTTGAGATGTTTAAAGTTATGAAGAACAATAATAGGGTAGACAGGATAATAAAGTGTAAAGCTGGATGAACACAGCAGGCCAAGCAGCATCTCAGGAGCACAAAAGCTGATGTTTTGGGCCTAGACGCTTCATCAGAGAGGGGGATGGGGAGAGGGTTCTGGAATAAATAGGGAGAGGGGGAGGCAGACCGAAGATGAAGAGAAAAGAAGATAGGTGGAGAGGAGAGTATAGGTGGGGAGGTAGGGAGGGGATAGGTCAGTCCAGGGAAGACTGACAGGTCAAGGAGGTGGGATGAGGTTAGTAGGTAGGAAATGGAGGTACGGCTTGAGGTGGGAGGAAGGGATGGGTGAACGGAAGAACAGGTTGGGAAAGCAGAGACAGGCTGGGCTGGTTTTGGGATGCACTAGGTGGAGGGGATGAGCTGGGCTGGTTGTGTGATGCAGTGGGGGGAGGGAAAGAACTGGGCTGGTTTTGGGATGCAGTGGGGGAAGGGGAGATTTTGAAGCTGGTGAAGTCCACATTGATACCATTAGGCTGCAGGGTTCCCAAGCGGAATATGAGTTGCTGTTCCTGCAACCTTCGGGTGGCATCATTGTGGCACTGCAGGAGGCCCATAATAGACATGTCATCTAAAGAATGGGAGGGGGAGTGGAAATGGTTCATGACTGTGAGGTGCAGACTGGGAGGTCGAGCCGAACTCGTCCTCACCCTCAACAACTTCTCTTTCGATTCCTCCCACTTCCTGCAGACAAAGGGGGTGGCCATGGGCACCCGCATGGGCCCCAGCTATGCCTGCCTCTTTGTAGGTTACGTGGAACAGTCCCTCTTCTGCACCTACACAGGCCCCAAACCCCACCTCTTCGTCCGTTACATTGATGACTGTATCGGTGCCGTCTCTTGCTCCCCAGAGGAGCTCGAACAGTTCACCCACTTCACCAACACCTTCCACCCCAACCTTCGGTTCACCTGGGCCATCTCCAACACGTCCCCCACCTTCCTGGACCCCTCAGTCTCCATCTCAGGCAACCAGCTTGTAACTGATGTCCATTTCAAGCCCACCGACTCCCACAGCTACCTAGAATACACCTCCTCCCACCCACCCTCCTGCAAAAATTCCATCCCCTATTTCCAATTCCTCTGCCTCCGCCGCATCTGCTCCCAGGATGAGGCATTCTACTCTCGCACATCCCAGATGTCCAAGTTCTTCAAGGACCGCAACTTTCACCCCACAGTGATCGAGAACGCCCTTGACCGCGTCTCCCACATTTCCCGCAACACATCTCTCACACCCCGCCCCCATCACAACTGCTCAAAGAGGATCCCCCTCGTTCTCACACACCACCCCACCAACCTCCGGATACAACGCATCATCCTCCGACACTTCCGCCATCTACAATCCGACCCCACCACCCAAGACATTTTTCCATTCCCACCCTTGTCTGCTTTCCGGAGAGACCGCTCTTTCCGTGACTCCCTTGTTCGCTCCACACTCCCCTCCAACCCCACCACACCCGGCACCTTCCCCTGCAACCGCAGGAAGTGATACTCTTGCCCCCACACTTCCTCCCTCACCCCTATCCCAGGCCCCAAGATGACTTTCCACATTAAGCAGAGGTTCAGCTGCACATCTGCCAATGTGGTATACTGTATCCATTGTACCCGGTGTGGCTTCCTCTACATTGGGGAAACCAAGCGGAGGCTTGGGGACCGCTTTTCAGAACACCTCCACTCGGTTCGCAATAAACAACTGCACCTCCCGGTCGCAAACCATTTCCACTCCCCCTCTCATTCTTTAGATGACATGTCCATCATGGGCCTCCTGCAGTGCCACAATGATGCCACCCGAAGGTTGCAGGAACAGCAACTCATATTCCGCTTGGGAACCCTGCAGCCCAATGGTATCAATGTGGACTTCACCAGCTTCAAAATCTCCCCTTCCCCCACCACATCCCAAAACCAGCCCAGTTCATCCCCTCCCCCCACTGCATTACACAACCAGCCCAGCTCTTCCCCTCCACCCACTGCATCCCAAAACCAGCCCAGCCTGTCTCTGCTTTCCTAACCTGTTCTTCCTCTCACCCATCCCTTCCTCCCACCTCAAGCTGCACCTCCATTTCCTACCTACTAACCTCATCCCTTGACCTGTCTGTCTTCCCTGGACTGACCTATCCCCTCCCTACCTCCCCACCTATACTCTCCTCTCCACCTATCTTCTTTTCTCTTCATCTTCGGTCTGCCTCCCCCTCTCTCCTTATTTATTCCAGTTCGCTTTCCCCATCCCCCTCTCTGATGAAGGGTCTAGGCCCGAAACGTCAGCTTTTGTGCTCCTGAGATGCTGCTGGGCCTGCTGTGTCCATCCAGCTTCACATTTTATTATCTTGGATTCTCCAGCATCTGCAGTTCCCATTATCACTGATAGGGTAGACAGGAAGCAATTTTTCCCCTGGGTGGAGGGATCAACAGCTGGGGAAGTGGGGGCGGGTGCACAGATTTAAGGTGAGGGACAGGAGGCCTTAGAGGGAATGTGAGGAAATAAATTTTCACCCTGGGGACTGTGGGAATCTGACATTTGTTGCTTGTGAGGGTGGTAGAGGCAGAAACCCACATCACATTGAAAAAAGGATTTAGATGTACCCCTGCCAAAGCCAAGGCAAGTAAGGTTATAGACCAGTGCTGGGAAGTGGGATTAGAAAAGTTAGGTCGGTGTTTTTGACCAGAGCAGATTCAATGAGTAGAAGGGCCTTTTTCTAGATGGTAGTTCTCTATGACTGTGTGAGAGAGACCGGGCTGACATTAAACTATTAGTTTAAAACTGATAGAGGAGTGTGCTTCCAGTGGAGTGTCATGTTTCAAGTATCCTGAGGTAAAATAGAGTACTCAGTATTGATGACATGAGTATGCCTCCTAAAGGTATACATGGCACTACAAACGCTGGGCTCAGTGGATAGAACTACTGCCCCGGATCAGACGGTTAATGCTTCAGTGCCCAGTTCAGGGCATCAGAGAGTGTACTGCTGTTTTGTAGAGGCAGCTGTTAATTTGAAGCCCTGTCCACCTTGAAGACAAGGGATAGGGGTTGGAACAGTCCATTATCAATTACTCTGATGAACAGCCTGAATATATGGCTGCGAAGGAGACAAATGTTCCTCAAAGTGAAGGGCCAACCTTTTAGAACTAAGATGAGAAGGGTTACTTCAACCAGAAGATAGTTAATCTGTGGAACTCATTACCACGAAGGTGTGTGGAGGCCAATTCACTGAGGGTATTTAAGACACAGATTTGTTCCTGTTAGTAAAGGGATCAACAGTTATGGAGAGAAGGTAGGACGTTGGAGATGTGAAACATATCAGCCATAATTGAATGGCAGAGCAGGCTGGCTGGGCCAAATGGCCTAATTCTGGTCATAGGTTTTGTCCAAGTCTGAAGAAAGATGTGGATAAGTTATGTGAGGGGATCAAAATTTAGCAAATGGAATATAATGTGCGAAAAATGTGAATCTGTGCACTCTGGCAGGAAGAATAATAAAGCAGGAGTGAGGCTGTAGAACACTGAGGTACAGAAGGATCTGGGTGTAGGAAAGAGGCACTGGTGTAGGTAGTGGTGTGTTTCTTTTTGGTGGTACGGACTCTGGGCTGAAGCACTTTTTCTGAACTGTGTTATGGAACATGCGGCATATTGTCATTCCTTGCAAATACAGGAAGAATACAAGCAGCAAGTACTGAAGATAATCAACAGGTCTGGCAGCATCTCTTTGGGGAGAGAAACAGTTAACTTTTCCAGTCCACTGTGTCTTCTTCTGAAGAGCCCTGAAGAAGAGTCCTATTGAACTGAAAATGTTAATTCTACTTATGTCTCCACAGATGCTGTCAGAATTGCTGAATTTCTCTACTTTGTTTTGTTCCAAATTGCCAGCATCTGTTGTTCTGTGCGTTCATACGAAGTGGAGCTGCTTTGTCCCCATTTTACAGGGTGTTGGTAAAGCCCCCTGTGGAAGATTGTGTGAAGTTTTACTCTCCCTGTTTATGAGAAAACATAATAGCACGAGACATTCAGGGAAGGAAACTCGACTGATTTCTGGGGTGGAATGTTAGGACATGTGGGAAGGCTATTAGGTATAAGAGAAATGTTAGGCCATGCCATGGTTGATATGTTTCTCAATCCCATTTCTCCTGCCTTCTCCCTGTAATCTTTGATCCCCTTACCAATCAAGAAAGAGGTGAGACGGGCTGGGCCAGTATCCCTTGGAGTTGAGACGAACGGGAGGTGATTTTATTGGAGGGTAATGGATTTTGGGAGGACTTGAGATGTTGGATGCTAAGGCAATGTTTAGCCTGGTCGGAGAGACTAGAACTGGGGCAGTCATTTAAATAGAAGAGAGTCTGTGAGGATTATTAGCCTGCAGGATTCTCATTCCCAGAGTGTGGCCGGGGCAGGATCATGGAATGTTTTCATGGGGGGGGGGGCGGGGGGGTGTTGCTGTGAATGGATTTGTGATAGTCATGTCGATTGAGGGTGGGCAGGAATGAGTTGAGACCATAATCCTATCCTACTGAATGGAGAGGGGCCAAATGGCCTCCCTCTGCTGTTTCTTAAGTTCGAAGAATATGTGACAACCTGCGAGCTAGGAAGGTGGGAAGCTTGGCTCATTGTCATTGGTGATTGATTAAAGCAAAATGACAATTTCTTTTTCCCATGAGAGGCAGAAGGAGGTTAGCCTCATATTCCCTTCCAGTTAAAACTCCTTGTGTGCTCTACTGATCAAGCTATTAATTCTTCCTTCTGTGTTCATTACGTTGTGAGTAATTGGGAGAAGAGCCGTATTGACCCTGGATACTTCTTCTTGATAGCCCAGCTCTGGTGCTACCTAGTTTCTCCTCCTTTTAATTACGAAGTAGTGGGGCCTGAGACTTGGCTACACCTCGGGGTTAGGTGGTGAAGTGATGGCCTGTCGAGATGAGTAGATGCGTGTGCCTTTGCAGTCCCTGAGCTTTTACATTACTGCAGTCGAAAGAAAAATAGCACAAGATGCGGAGGAATTAGGCATTTCAGAGATAATCTATAATTGCATTTTTCATAAAAATACAAGGCGTCCTATTGTGAAACCCTCATAAAAGTGTCTGGTTTATAATTGTGTAATCTCCGAGCAGCCTGTTAATGATGGTGCACCTCAGCATTAATGTTGAGAGGTAAGATTAATGAGCATTGGTCCAGGCAAGTTGTTCCCAGTGACAGATTATAAAAGGTAACGTTGCCGCTGCCTTATTGGACATAAGGCTGCACTGCCGTTAGAGAGAAATGACTGGTGGTTTTTACCTGAGGGTCACCACATCGCAGGGGAGAGGGAAGATTGGGAAGGAGAATCCTTCGTGGTAACGTCAGAGAGGGCAGGAATTGAACCTGTGCTTTGGGGGTCTCTCTGCATTGGCAACCAGCCCCCCATGCAGCTTTTTATTTGAAACATTTCAAATGAGCAGTTTGGGATTAAAAAGTGACATAAAGTGAATGACTCTTCTGACACAACTGGGGAAGTCATCTTTGTGCGGGAAGTAACTACGTGGACTCTGTGTGACTGGAATTCAGCAACAGGCTTAAATATACAGGAAGGCCCTGGATGCCTTTTGAAAAGGGGCAGAGGTGATTAAAGGAGGTGATGAGAGAGGACCATGACCAAGTCAGGACGTCACAGAGTTCATTAGAGAGCTTTTTTTTTAGCAATTTCCGTTTTTGTTCCTGATTTATAGCATCCGCAGTTCTTTTGGGTTTTTGTTTAAATCGTGTTTCTCCATCATTTTGTTTTCATTTTGAATTTCTAACATCCACAGTATTTTGTGTTCTATCTTGATTGTTTAATTTGAAGTCATTTTCTGGATTCTTGCAATTTCCAATCTTGCTGATTTAAAACAAGGTGACTTCTCAACTCTTTATAGCTCAGATTTCTAATCCAAGACATGAACCGAGAACCTTCTCCCTGCATTGCGTCCAGCACTAGACTATCTGGCCATGTGTCTCAGTGACTGGACACTGATGTGGTCACTTCCACGTTATTGTGCTCTGCTGTTCTGGCTGCACAGCCCAACTTCTCTTAACTGTGTTCATTGTTTCTCCATATGGATTGGATTTATGGGTCTAGATTTTTCACTGAGTCGGAATGACCCTGGTCCTGATTCAGGGATTCCTGGGAAATTCTTGCCTCAGTCAACATCTCTCGAAACAATAACCTGATGGAGTGACACGGTGGCTCAGTGGTTAGCACTTCTGCCTCACAGCGCCAGGGACCCGGGTTCATTTCCACCCTTGTGTGGAGTTTGTGCGTTCTCCCAGTGTCTGCGTGAGTTTCCGCCTGATGCTCCGGCTTCCTCCCACAGTCCAAAGATGTGCCGATTAGGTGGATTAGCCATGCTAAATTTTTTAAAATTCATTTCTTGTGGGATGTGGGCATCGCTGGCTGGGCCCAGTATTTATTACCCGTCCCTAGTTGCCCCTTGAGAAGGTGATCGTGAACTACCTTCTTGAACCGCTGCAGCCCACCTGCTGTGGGTTGGCCCACGATGCCCTTAGGCAGGGAATTCCAGGATTTTTACCCAGCGGAGGAACTGCAATAAGTTTCCAAGTCAGGATGGTGAGTGGTTTGGAGGGGTCCTTGAAAGTGGTGGTGTTCTCATATGTCTGCTGCCCATGTCCTTCGAGATAGAAGTGGACATGGGCTCAGAAAGGTGCTGTCTGAGGACCTTTGTTGAATTTCTGCGGTGTATCTTGTAAATTGCCCATGGTGTCCAGGGAACTGTAGGCTAGGTGGGAAATGTAGGGTCACCCGAATAGGGTTGGGGGGAGGGTTGTGGGTTTGGGTGGGATGCACTTCAGAGGGTCAGTGCAGACTCGAATGCTCTGCTTGCACGCTATAGGGATGCTATGATTCTGCAGTCATTGTAACATTGCAGTTTGAGAGAGCTTGCTGCAAAAAGCTTGGCTGAATTCGACTTAATGGGCTGTTAAAAACTGGATATGAAGGATGCAAATTAAATCCGATTATAGACATACAATTTGAGTCATGAGTGACTACGTGGTTTCCCGAATCTATATCTTCGTGTATTGTCATTACCTGTGTGTCTCATGGAAACCACATGGTATGTTACTGGTCAAGGTGATCAGCGTGGGGATAGAGAAGGATAATTCACAGCAATGTTTGGTGCAGATGTTGGTGTTGTGTTTTCTTGTTTTGCCTCTTGTTTCCCAGGACCCAGAATGTGGGAGGGTGTGTGAGCCGCAAGGGTTTGCCGTTTGATCCCATTTCTTGCTCCTCTCTTTATTTGCAGGGATTTTAAAAGCAAGAACGTGCTACTGAAAACAGACTTGTCGGCGTGCATTGCTGACTTTGGACTGGCCGTCAGGTTTGAACCTGGGAAACCTCCTGGAGACACGCATGGGCAGGTAACATAAATTTGCAGAGCGAGGATAACTGAATGGCAAGGCACTTTGAGAACCCTGATGCAATTAAAAAGAGCTGAAGGTCAGCGCTGGACTTGTCAATTGTGTTCGAGGGGTGTGGGATATGCAAATCTTTGGTTAGTTAGGGAGCAAGACAACGATTAAATCCTTATATTAATTAATAGCTTTACCGATACAAAAATAATCCAATATGAACCAGAGAAACACAATGGGTGGAGTTAGTTGTCCTTTGCTTTGAAAATCTTTAATTTTGAATAATTGCACCACCACCCCCCCGTCCTTTTGAGTCTTTGCTGATTCCTATTGCGTATGGAGGATAATTTTCCATTCAACATATGGCTCTCCTAAAATTCCCAACCTCCCCCACTCCCCACCACCACACAAAACCCATCATATCGATGGCTTGTGATGGAATACATGCATTGTTCAATGACTCCATTGTGAAACTGGTGAATAGGTGTATGTCATTGTGATTTATGCCCCAGCTCCTGTAGAATAGGGATCTCAGGGTCCCCGCGGTGCAAAGAGAAAGGCGTTTGTATGAGTGCTGGAAGCAGCAAAGAGCACCCCACACCACCCCCTCCCCCCCCACCACCACCCTCACCCCCACCACCACCCTCACCCTTAGCTCTGACTGCAGAATCCCATCCATCTGCTTCAGAAAAGCAAAGCACAATGGTGCTCCAAAAGGGAGGTGAGGCATTCCAGCTGGATACAGAATGTGTGATTAATGCTGGAGCAGGCAGGGTGTGGGTCATTTGCCAGAGTCACTTCACAGTACAAGTATCAGGCAGCACAGTCCAGTAAAACCATCCATGTGCAAACAGGCGATTAGAACCCACTTTTGTACCTAAGACAGTGTT
The DNA here is from genome assembly GCF_030684315.1 of Stegostoma tigrinum. NCBI lineage: Eukaryota > Metazoa > Chordata > Chondrichthyes > Orectolobiformes > Stegostomatidae > Stegostoma > Stegostoma tigrinum. Next base: position 149,084,786 of record NC_081355.1, on the reverse strand, counting down.
TTGTTTGAGATGAACTGAGAGCAGCTTCTCTAAAAAGCCAGTCAGTCAGCAACACAAAGCACTCCACCAATGTCCATTATTGGTGCTATATTTCCGAAACTGCTAAGTTAAACTGTGTTGCAGTCCCTCTGCTGTTCGGCAGGGTGCAGAGAGCCTGTACTTGTTGGCTGAGTGGTGCGGACTAGGTTGCCCATATTTGTGAGTAGCTGGGTCCTCGTGTAGAGCTGAAAAGTAGCCCTTGATAATAAAATGTGAAGCTGGATGAACACAGCAGGCCCAGCAGCATCTCAGGAGCACAAAAGCTGACGTTTCGGGCCTAGACCCTTCATCAGAGAGGGGGATGGGGTGAGGGTTCTGGAATAAATAGGGAGAGAGGGGGAGGTGGACCAAAGATGGAGAGAAAAGAAGATAGGTGGAGAGGAGAGTATAGGTGAGGAGGTAGGGAGGGGATAGGTCAGTCCACGGAAGACGGACAGGTCAAGGAGGTGGGATGAGGTTAGTAGGTAGGAGATGGAGGTGCGGCTTGGGGTGGGAGGAAGGGATGGGTGAGAGGAAGAGCAGGTTAGGGAGGCAGAGACAGGTTGGACTGGTTTTGGGATGCAGTGGGGGGAGGGGAAGAGCTGGGCTGATTGTGTGATGCAGTGGGGGGAGGGGATGAACTGGGCTGGTTTAGGGATGCAGTAGGGGAAGGGGAGATTTTGAAGCTGGTGAAGTCCACATTGATACCATTGGGCTGCAGGGTTCCACACCTTGCTGAATTGTATCATCTTGCACTCATCAGGACAGACGCAAGAATGCCACATTTGAAGTGATCTCAGCAGTTTATTTATCAGAGAAAAGGGATGCTAAGTCAACTCCAGTTGACTGAGCTATATCCATCCACCTTCTCAAGGGCAGCTAGGGATGGGCAAGAAGTGCTGGCCAGCCAGAGAAGCCCACATCTCTTAAAATGAATAGAAAAAAAATACAGTGAGATACAATGGAAAACAGGTTTGCCAAGTGCCCATGTAATTCAAAAAGGGTCAAAGCTTGAATGTGTTCCTTTTGTTTGCAGAGAACTGGTTCCTGTGCACGTCTGGATATCAATTCTCACAAGCAGAAGTGATCGCCTTATGAGCTTGACTGCTTATGTTAAGTTAGTTGCGCCTGTACCTAATAGCGTACTCTGGATTGTTCAGCACCTGTTGCCCAGTTATGGAATAGCCTCTTGCCTGAGATGTCTCATGCTGGGTTTTGTAAACACAGGCTGATTAAGGTCTGCCTGGCCAAACAGAGTTGACTTGCAAACCAGATACATAGAATTAGAAGATGTGTGACAGTTTGAAATTTGGCACTTGTTCTGTTGAGTGTAAGATGAAAAGGCTTTGGTAAGCAGCATGCTTGGACATAGAATGAGCCTGTGAATGTTAAACTCAATTTCAGCCCTTTGTTGTCTGGTTTGTGAAACACCCATTAAGAATGGGGAGGGGATAGCCTGGTGGATTATTGCTGTATTGTTAATTCAGAGACCCAGACAATGTTCTGGGTACTTGGTTTCGACGAGCAGATGATGGAAATTGAATTCAACAAAAATCTGGAATTTAGAATCTAACGATGACCATGAATCCATTGTCAATTGTCGGAAAAACCCATCTGGTTCACTAATGTCCTTTAGGGAAGGAAACTGCCTTCCTCACCTGGTCTGGCCTACGTGTGATTCCAGCAATGTGGTTGATCCTGACAGCCCTCTGGGTTGGCCTAGCCACTGACGCTGTCATCTCGTGAATGAATAATTGAAAGACAGAGTTGCACAGAGCTTTCTATGATTATTGAGTGTCAAATGAAGTAGTAAGTAGTAAGGTTTTGGTCAGCAAAAAATGGAGGAGTTCCCTTCCTGGTCACACTCTGCAACGGCAGGGGTGAGAGTGCACAAATACCATCCTCTGAGATGAATAGCTGTTGGGTATCACTATTCCAATTCACATGTGGACATTCCTTGTTTTCTCTTCACTTGCTTGAATTTTTGTAAGCATTAATAGGGGCAGACAATGTGGGTCTCACAACTTGGATCCAAAATTGGTGGAGCAGTCAGAAGGGAGGGGTAACGGTCAAGGAAAGCCGTTTCTCGTGGCGCACAGCAGGGCCTTTGCTTATTGTGGTGTGTATCAGTATGTATATGTTTGATAGGGGCCATTATTTACAAGTTCACAGGTACTACAAAAATTGTGCTAGCAGGAAGCCATAAATGGACAGGCCAGGTGGGCAGAGAGGTGACAAATAGCATTGAATGTCAAGAAGACTGAGGTCATGCAGTTGGTGGGAGTGGGGTTGCAAGACAAAAGAATTACCAATAAACCTTGGATATTTGAGGATCATGGGACCTTCGAGCGCGTGTCCACAGATCCCTGCCTGTCGCTGGAGATCGGTTGTATAAGGGGGCATTTGGGATATTTTCCTTAATTTATTTGCTTTCTTCATCAGCGGAGGTATTGAAATGAGAATAGAGAGGTTGTGATTGCTGCACGACTAGAAGGATATGATCATGGGCTACGAAAGAGATTTATGGGGGTGGCGTAGTGGCTCAGTGGTTAGCACAGCTGCCTCTCAGCACCAGGGATCTGGGTTCAATTCCACCCTCGGGCATCTGTCTGTGTGGAGTTTGCACATTCTCCCCATTTCCATGTGTGTTTCCTTTTAGGTGCTCCAGTTCGTCTCTCAGTCCAAAGATGTCCAAAGATTAGCCATGGGAGATGCAGGGTTGCATGGGAAGGGATAAGGGGTTGGGTCTGGGTAGGAATACAGTTTTCGCCCAGAGAGTGAAGGGGGTGTGGGTGTGCAATCTGACACTGTCTGTCTGAAAGGGTGGTAAATGCGAAAATCTGTTTTCATCACATTTTAAAACCAGAAAATCAGAGATTCCTTAACCTACAGAATTGTGGACCAGGTGCTGGAAGGTGGGATGAGGTAGAATTATTCATTTCCAGTTAGCACGGACAGAATGGCCACCTCCTGTGCTATACGTTTTCCATGTTTTGAGAATTTTCTTTGTAACGAATGACTTTTGAGACGGGAGATTCAAGGACCTTAGGACTGCGAAGCTGCTCTCACCACCAAATGCAACTCCTTCATTGAGGTGACTGGTGATGGCTTTCAGCAATGAATAATGGTGGACTGATGGACCGCATGCCGGAACCATCATTCCCTCAGGGAGTGGTGGAGTTGCCTTCTGCAGAGGCCTACGCTTTGCTCACAGAGGAATCCTCTTTCTCCACAGGTCGGGACGCGGAGATACATGGCCCCCGAAGTCCTGGAGGGTGCGATTAACTTCCAGCGAGATGCCTTTCTTAGGATAGACATGTATGCCATGGGACTGGTACTGTGGGAGCTGGTAATGAGATGTACCGCAGCCGATGGCAAGTGCCAACTCTATTACTTGTTCAAAATGACAGCCTAAGTTTTCCTTTTACTGTCGCAATGATGAGATCTGTAGGTAGTACACTTGCTTCTGAGTCAGAAGGTCCTGTTTTGGAGACTTGAGCGTATCATCTAGGCTGACCTGTCATCACAGGACTGAGGGAGCGAAAGGTCTTATCTTCCCATGCTGTCACATGGCTGCTACCACAAACATCCCACTGACAGCCTCGAATGGTCCCCATTAGCAGATATTCATTCTCACAGGCCAGGCTTTACCCACTACTTTGTCTCTCTCTCTCTCTCTCTCTCTCTCTCTCTCTCTCTCTCTCTCTCTCTTGGCTTCACCTCCACCTATTGCTCACTCCCCTCCCCATCCTAAACCCATCTTTGGCATATACCAACATTTTCCTAGCTGCTTCCATTCTGAGGAAGAGTCACTGGACTCAAAATGTTAACTGTTTCTCTGCACCGCTGCCTGACCTGCTGAGTTTCTCCAGCAATTTATAACTTTGTTTTCTTTTCCTAACTTCCCTTGGGTTCACACACTATCCAGTGCTATTGGTGAAGAAGGGGTTAAATAGTTACGCATTATTCAGCATCACTAAAAGACATTGTCTAGTGATTATCATATTGCAGTATGTGGGAGCTTGCTATGCACAAATTGATTGCCCAAATTACAGCAATGACTACTTTAATTAACTGTGCTGTACTTTGGAATGTTTCAGGCTTATAAAAAGTGATAGGTACAAACCATTCCATTTCTTTTTGTTCTAACTCATTAACTCTGCATCTTTTAGCAAAGATTATCCCAGATAAGATTCAGTCGCGATCTAATCCCTCAGAGACCAAACTGCCCAGCCTCTGAAAATAAGGATGGGGAAGTATAGTGCCCCCTTCAACTCTGATGCTTTGCTGAAATAGAAGCCACAAATGTTGGATATATTCAGCAGGTCAGACCGTGTCTATGATGAGAGAGATAGATATGGGCCTAACATAAGCAAATGGGGACTAGTTCAGTTTTGGAAACCTGGTCAGCATGGATGTGTTGGACCAGAGGGCCTTTTTCTGTGCTGTATGGCTCTGTGCCTGTGACTTGACAAGTATCTCTAACAGCAACATGTATTTCAATATTGTCTTTAACAGAATGAAATGTTCAAAGTCACTTTACGGGGGTATTATAGGAAGAATGTTAGGTTGAGCAACTAAACAATGGGACAAAGAGGGTAGGTTTTAAAAGTGTTTTCAAGGAGGAAAGAGAATCACTGAAGTTTAGGCTCTGGGTCTCGGCAGCTGAAGGCAGGATCTCCAATAATAGAACATTGGGGATGTTCAAGTGGCCAGAATAAGTAGAGTGTACGTATCTCTGAGAGGATTTTTTATGTACATTTCATATTTAGTTTTTAATTAAACTGCCTGCTTCCCCAACTTTGTTGTGCTTGCTTATTACAATGTTTCTACATACGACTGGCACTAACTGAGTTATTTGATTATTGACCATTCTGAAGAAGGGGTCATTGCACCCAAAATGTTAACATGGCTTCTCTCTCTATAAATGCTGCTGAGTTTTTCCAGGTATTTCTGTGTTTTTTTTTGTTCGTGCTGTTATATAAATTGCACATGTTGGCAAAAGAACCAAAATCACAACTTTTGAGCATCACTTAAAAGCAAGTTTGTACCTCTTACTGTGGATCTGGACCTGACCTATGGCTCTAAGCCAGGGGACAAATCATTTTTATTTTGGTGAGGGCTCCTCTTACGATTTTCTCACCCAAGGGCTACTTTTTTGGTTTCGGAAGTCATTTTTCAGTTGCACGCTGAATAAAGCATATAGTATCTTAGGCTTTATTAAGTGGGAACCAGAATACGGGAGATGAGGGTGGCTGTGCGAAACCTGTGTAAGACCTCAGATGGAGTCTCGTGTACAGCGCTGGCTGCCACACTTTAAGCAGGCTCTGAATGCATTGGAGACCCTACAGAAGCTATTAACAAGAATAGTTCCTGGGATGAGAAGCTTCAGTTATGAAGGTAGATTGGAGAGATTGAGTTGCTTTTCTTTGCAGAATAGAGGCCCAAGAGGAGATTTGTTGGCAGTTTTCACAGTCATGAGAGATCTGGACAGAATAGCAAGACAGGATTTATTTCTGATTGTAAAAGGATCAAATACAAGTGGTCACAGTTTTAAAGTGATCTGCTAAAGAACAAAATGCCATGGGAGAAAAGAACATGTTCACACAGTGACTGTTTGAAGTCTGGATTGCTCTGCTTACAAATGTGATAGTGGCATTCAAGAAAGCATTAGATGAAAAATGAGTAAGGGGTGTGATGAATCCCTTATCCTGGGTTGATGCCGTTGTTTTGTAGATTCCGTGACTATGGGAAGCTCTGTCAAGTCCTTTTCAAATTCTCTATGTTCAAATGGGATCGCCTTTTGAGAATATGGTTCAAACCCTTATCAGTGGATAGCTGCCCAGTGTCAGGGACCAGTTTAATGAACTACTTACAACTTCAGTGCAATTTTTTATGTCCTGAAAGTGCATGCTAAAACAGTACACCGTATGCCAATTGCAGTCTTGCCAAAACCATGCATAATTGTAGCAAGATTCTTTTATTAATGAACTCCATATCCTTTGTGTGAGAGACTAACTTTCCATTTGCTATTCCAGCTGCTTGCTGTAGTGGCCTGCTACTTGAACAGTAAGGGAATCGAAGGTCATTGGGAAAGGGCAGGAGAGTGGACATGAAGAGCATCAGATTAGCCACGACCCCATTGAATAGCGGAGCAGGCTAAGGGAGCCAAATGGCCTACTCCTATTTCCGTTCCTTTTTGGTCTTGTCTGGGTATACCCAAGTCCCTCTGAACAACACCATTTAATCGTTTCATGCCTTTTTGAAAACGGCTGTCTTTTTCTGTTGTTCTAACAAAAAGGTGTAACCTACAACAGTCACCTCTCCAATCTAAGTGAAGTCATCTTGTCTCTGCTTCATACAGGGCCTGTTGACGAATACATTTTGCCATTTGAAGAAGAGATTGGCCAACACCCGACACTGGAGGACTTGCAGGATGTGGTCGTCCATAAAAAGTTGAGGCCAGTCCTGAAAGAATGCTGGTATAAGCATCCGGTATGTATTTGACAACTTTGTGATTTGATTGCCTGGCCAATGAGGATTTAGTTCCCGTTTGGTGGGGAAAAAAGCTGAATGGACTTCTATTTTTATAGAAAAGCCAGGAAAATGACCTAGTACTATTATCACTGGACTGTTACTTCCAGAGACCCCGGTCAGGTTTTGGAGACCTGGCTTTGAATCCCGCCACAGCAGATGGTGGAATTTGAATTCAATAAATATTTGGAATTAAGATTCTAATGATGACTGTGAATCTATTGTAGATTGTCAGAAAGACCCATCTGGTTCATTAATGTCCTTTAGGGAAGGAAACTGCCATCCTTACCTGCTCTGGTCTGCATGTGACTCCAGACCCACAGCAATGTGGTTGACTCTTAACTGCCCTCTAGGATGGGTAATAAATGCTGGGCTACACAGCAATGGCCTCATTCTCTGTATGGATTTTAAAGAAACACCGGGAGGGAAATAATTTCTGAACAGAGTTAAGGCAGTCATTCATTTTGCTGGCTGCATACTTGCACAGTTACACCCAGAATTAATTGTAGCAATTTTATTTTTCTCTCTAGTCCGGCCTCCCCACTGAATTAACACAAAAAGGCCTTTAATGATTTTTGTTCTTTTATTAAACATGACAAATGCATGGGTTTGTTTCCAAACATCTCTGTTTTATTCTGAAACATCTGGCTTTTTGTTGCTGGGTATCACCTCATTACAGGACCCTGATGAGGTGCATCTTACTTATTTTACTCAGGATCACCAAAGGATGTATGGGTAGAGACTGGGCATTCATCCTGACCAGGTAGTGCCTCCCTCCCATTTATCCCTGTCTTGGTTTAGGATCACAACGCTCCTTATAGCCTTCTCCTTCATTTCATTGTCTAGCTGCTCCATCCATTCTGTTCTCCTCAACATCTTGCTGTGGGAATGAGTACAATATTCTCACCATTCTTTGGGCATAAAAAAATTCTCCTGAATTCTCCAATGGGTTTCTTGATGACCAACTTATGTCAACAACCTCCAGTTATGCTCCTGTGGGGTCATTGAGGTATACGGCACAGAAACAGGCCCTTTGCCCCCCCAACTCATTTGTGCCAGGTTTCCTGAACTGGTCCCATTTCCCTGCATTTGGCCCATTTCCCTCTAATCCCTTCCTATCTCTATGTACCTGTCCAAATGTCTTAAATTTTATAATTGTACCTGCTTCCACCACTTCTTCTGGCAGCTTGTTATCACACCACTCTCTGCCTGAAAATGTTGCTCCTCGTGTCCCTTTAAATCTTTACCCTCTCACCTTAAACCTATGTCCCCTAGTTTTAGACTGCCCTACCCTAGGGAGAAGACCTTGACTATTCACCCTAACTATCCCCCTTGTGATTTTGTAAATATCTGTATGGCCACCTCTCAGTCTCCTATTCTCCAGGGAAAAATGTCCCAGCCTCTCCTTATAATTCAAATCTTCCAGTCTCCGTAACATCCTTATAAATCTGTTTTGCACACATTCCAGTTTAATAATATTCTTCCTAAAGCTTGGTGACCAGAATTGTACAGAGTACTACAAATGTGACTTCACCGATGTCTCGAACAGCTGTAACATGACATCTCAACTCTTGTACTCAATGCTCTGACTTCCCCATAAGAGAAGTCCTATCAAACGGTAGAGTGGGTTTGAGGAGCCAAATGGTCTGCTCTTCATTATGGTCTTCAGTAGAGGATGAGACATGATCTGATTTAAATAATAGAGCGGGCTTGAGAGGGCTGAATGGTCTGACCCTGTTCCTTCAGTGGAGGATGAGACATGATCTGATTTAAATGGTAGAGCAGGCTTAAGGGGGGGCTGAATGGCCTGCTCCTATTCCTCCAGTAAGGGATGATTTCAATGGCCGGCCCCAAGAGGGCCTACTCCAGCTCCGATTTTCCTGCGTTGCTAAGCGACAGCCAGCCCCGATTCCTGAGCATGCGTTGTGTGTGTGTGTGTTTTCTTAAAGAAACATGTTTTCCGCCCCGCACTAGGGTCTCGCGTTGTTTTGTGAGACGATCGAGGAGTGCTGGGATCACGACGCCGAGGCTCGCCTCTCAGCCGGATGTGTCGTCGAGCGCATCTCCCAGATCCGGAGACTCATCAACGGCACTACCTCTGACTGCCTGGTAGCCATGGTAACGGCCGTCACGAACGTGGACCTCCCGCCCAAAGAGTCCAGCATCTGAGTGTCGTTCTTCCTTTCGTTTTCCCTCTTTGGTGTGTGTTTCTTTCAACAAAACAAAACAAAAATTGGGAAAGCGGAGAGGAAAACATCGAAAACAAAAGGAGAGATGGACAAAAGAAAAAAAAGCGTAAATAACTGTCTTTTTTTCCCCTGACTCGGTTGGACATCGAACTCTCGACGCAACACAGCTGCTATTTCAACCTGACTTTTAAAACAATTTACCAGCACATTTACTCTACTGTAATTTAACGGATATCTCAGTATAAAAGCATTCAGGTGCCGACCAGCGAATGCAGCAAAAAAAAAGAAACAGAAACACACGCGCGAGAAACAGGTTCAGGTACCTCCCAGACTCGAATCCATTTTAGCCGTTCTGGGTTTCTTTATCTCTGCTCATTTTTGTGGCTTTTCTGTCTCCTCGACGGCATGTTTGTGACTTTTGATTTCGAGAAAGGAAAATTTCAAAAAAAAAACACACACACACACGCTGATACGAAGCCTGCATCGCCCGCAAAAAGAAAGCAGTGGACAGAAAACAAAACTGAAGGATGCTGCAATTATAGGAGGAAACGTTTAGACTGTTACATGCGATTTACCCCCCTTAAGGGATCCACAATTTTTATTTGCAGAGAGAGTGCTGAAATGGTGAACATGTCTCATTGGATTGAACGGGTGTCACAGTTAAGATATGCACACACACTCTCACACGTTCAGACATGCACGCACACTCTCACGTTCAGACATGCACATACACTCAGACACGGACACACATGCACGGAGAGACTGTAGCAATCTCTTCACAGTTGGTCATTTCTTGACAGGGAGACCATCGTGGGGAAGGGAGGATCAACAAACCCTTGCAGCATTTGGATAAATAAAGTAGAACAAAACGTAGCTATGAAAGTATTTCTCAGGTAACCAGTAAATTGGGGAGGGGAGGGATTTTTTTCCTAAGGCGGGGGCTGCGTCATCATCCATTACCCCACAAATAAGAGAGAATCTTTATTTTGTCTTAAAAGCGGCACGTATGTTGTGGCTGCATTTACGCACACCATAAGTAGTTCTAGTGAACGAATGTCCCTAACGCTGCTCTTTCAGTGCAGGTTTTATTTTTGCATCATTCAGAAAACACATGCGTATACACACACAAAACACACGCAGAACAGCGATGAAAAATACAGACGCATAAACACGTGGCTTCCGAGGTTTTAACAAGAGAAAAAAATTCATGACCATAGACCACCTCAAAAACCAGAAATACCTCAGATTTTTTCTACCTGTATGATTTTATTATATATTTTGTTAGTTGTGTTGTCTGTAGTGCTATTTTAATGTAAGTTGGCTTTTATGACAAGGGAGTTTAATAAGTTCCAAATTCTTAGGAAGTGCTACCATTTACCTTGTAAAGCACCATTGTAAATAACTTTATGCAGTTGTCGAATATTGGCTATGATAAGGTACTTGGGCATTATATGTCTCATTCTGTGCTAGCATCTCCTCACCTTTCCTCTGACCGTTATTTTTGTAACTCTGGCCGTTATTTTTGTAACTCTGAACTCTCTCGAATATTTCACTCCTGTAGCAGTTTTATTTTCTACTTTTTGAATCAAAAGAAAAGAAACAAATAACCTTTTGCTCTTCTGGCTGAATCTCGCTGTCCGGCAGTTGCCTTCCGAACATAAGTTTGGAAGAATCTTTCCTTTTAGGAATACTCTAAGCCTCTCTCTCTCTTCCTCTTTCTGTCAGTCTCTCGTGCCCTCCCAACCCACAGTCCCAGGTGCCATATTGTTAATTAACAGGATGAGTAGTAATATGAGACTAATGTGAGATTTGTTTTAAATATGGTCTTATGAGTGTAATATCTTTGTGCTAAATGTTCACAAAAATGCCAATACAAGCTTTTTTTAAAAAAAACACTTCTTACCTGCTGAGCAGCAAGCACTGTCTGGAAATATCTTGAAAACTACAGCCTTTATTTCCTTTTCTGCACTTACATTTTCGAGCCAATCTTGACCATTTCTATAAAACTGCTTTTAGAATTAAGACAGCTGAAAACCTAGCCCCAGGCACTGTAATTTTTGGGTGAAGAAGTTTAATTAATGGGTTTTGAAATCTGAAGCACAGACCAAACCCTTACAAGGTATGGAATCTCATGACGTGGGGCAGCCTTTTGGGTGCTCTAACCCCTGCTAGCTTTTTGAAAGAGTTGTGTTCTTCTGTAGGTTGTTATTGAATCATCTTCCTGTGGCTTTTCAGGCAGTGCATTGATTGAGTTTGGTGACAGGACAACAGAGGGAAGGACTGCAAGTTTTATGTGCTGGTTGCTGGCTGATTCATCTCAATTCCTTTGTAGTTCAGAGTTTGTGCACTTCAAAGTTTTTGTGCCTGATGATCTGGACACTGCCATTGAGGTATCTCCATGAGAAAGCTTTGTTTCTCTTTTCACGGATGTGAATCTGTGTTGCTCGCCTTCATCTGGTAATGGGGTCAGATCAATAATTTGTGTTGCGTGAGCCAAGTGCAGTTTGCTTAAAATTGGCAGAGGAGCCTTGGGAGTCTGGAGAGACTCCCTTGTTGCTCTGGTGCCTTTTGAATCTCTGTAAGCATCGTTTACGTGTTGATTCTGTTAGTTCCTAGATTCTCGAGACATTGGCTCCAACATGCTTTGTCTGTTTTAATCCTGATCCCAACCTTCATCCTTGCTGAATGATCACTGTCACACCCACCCTTTTGCAGCGCCGCAATGCCCCTGGAGAAATGATTTGTGCAAAATCTTGTCGCAAGCAGTTACTGAATTTGTCTGGATGTGTTCAAGGGTCAATTTATTTTTGAATTCAGTGCAGCTGCAACTCTCTTGACAGGTCTTGCACTGTAGATCTGTAGTGTCTCTTGCTCGGGGCAAGGAGGTCCAGTTTCAAGTCCGACCTACTGTCGAGGCATGTCATGACATGGCTGATTAAGTTGGTTCGGAATTGATGTGTTACATCTCTCTGAATGTGGGTGAATTTTAAGTATGAAAGTATGTCCACGCTGGAAGTAGACTGGAGAACGCAAAGCTGTATTTGGTTCTGTGGCCAATTGGCATGATCTTGAGTGAAAGGAAAAATAATCTTGTATTTATAAGGTGCTGTTGAACCAAAATTTGCAAATTTTGCAATAATTGTTGAGTACCATGAGTTGTGCTTGATTTGCAGAGAAACCTCTTGCAGCTGTTCCTTTCAGTTTTATTTCCTTCGAGGTGAATGAGCTTGGTTTCATGATGGTTGTTTGGCTTGGATTTTGCGATCTGTCCTTAGCAGCCGGCAGTCAAGTGAAGTATTCTGTGTAACCAGGTGAGGAGAGGAGAGTAGTATCCTTGAATGTCACGTGGAAAAGCGAGTTTGAGATCACAAGGGATGCCTGGATTTCTGTATGACAGAGACTCCTCACTCTTGTTAATGGTTGACTCGGGTTCTGCCATGCTGTTGAGGGTGTGTTTCACTGTGAGATTATGAAATGGAATTGGGTCTGAGTTCACACAGAATGTTAGGTAGAGGCAGTGGGAAAACACTGCCTGGGGAAGCAGCAGACAGTAAGGGCATGCTTACATTGTTAGTTTGTCAGTGTCCCCATGAGGAAATACCAGAAACCGAGCAACATATCCCTTCACCCATGTATTCCACTTCGTGGCCTGCCCCTCCAAAACAACATTGTGTAATCGTAACAGAAATTGCTGGTGAAACTTAGCAGGTCTTGCAGCATCGGTTGGAAGAAGGCAGAATTACCGAAACATTCAGAGATAGTTTGAACTGCAGATGCTGGATTCAGAGATAACACAGTGTGAAGCTGGAGGAATACAGTAGGCCAGGCATCGTCAGAAGAGTAGGAAAGTTGACGTTTCAGATGGGATCTGAATCTGGTCTGGTGACTCTTGGTCATAGGGAAGTGTATCTTGGCCCTTTAAATTGCCTTTGTTGAAAACCACTTCTTGAAAGTGGGGTTTGGGATGGGGAGATGGACCCAAATGCATTGCAATCAGATGTGACCTCATGGAGTTTATTCATGCAGTAGCTTTGCTGAGTCCCTACTGTGGTTGATTTTGTTTGAAAGAAAAGCAGATGGTGAATTGCCCAAAGCTTGCGTGAGGTTTGAAAGTGAGACAGCAGTTGGTATGAAGAGTTACAACTTAACAAAATGAGACCTTTTTGGAATGTCGCAACAACCATATTTTAGAATCAATACTTTTATATTTTAAAAAATTCTCAGTGCTGTGCACTGGGATACGATTGACTTGAACTACAACCTGTCATTAGATTTAATTAATGATCCACACTACCATAGGATGAAAATGTATGGTTTATTTTAATTTAATTTGTGTCTTTGCAGGGACGTGATGGTACAACTGTTGTGTGGCATGTTGCCAGTTGTAGTTCCATTTTAGATATAATGGGAACTGCAGATGCTGGAGATTCCAAGATAATAAAATGTGAGGCTGGATGAACACAGCAGGCCAAGCAGCATCTCAGGAGCACAAAAGCTGACGTTTCGGGCCTAGACCCTTCATCAGAGAGGGGGATGGGGGGAGGGAACTGGAATAAATAGGGAGAGAGGGGGAGGCGGACCGAAGATGGAGAGCAAAGAAGATAGGTGGAGAGGGTGTAGGTGGGGAGGTAGGGAGGGGATAGGTCAGTCCAGGGAAGACGGACAGGTCAAGGAGGTGGGATGAGGTTAGTAGGTAGCTGGGGGTGCGGCTGGGGGTGGGAGGAAGGGATGGGTGAGAGGAAGAACCGGTTAGGGAGGCAGAGACAGGTTGGACTGGTTTTGGGATGCAGTGGGTGGGGGGGAAGAGCTGGGCTGGTTGTGTGGTGCAGTGGGGGGAGGGGATGAACTGGGCTGGTTTAGGGATGCAGTGGGGGAAGGGGAGATTTTGAAACTGGTGAAGTCCACATTGATACCATATGGCTGCAGGGTTCCCAGGCGGAATATGAGTTGCTGTTCCTGCAACCTTCGGGTGGCATCATTGTGGCAGCCTCCTGCACTGCCACAATGATGCCACCCGAAGGTTGCAGGAACAGCAACTCATATTCCGCCTGGGAACCCTGCAGCCATATGGTATCAATGTGGACTTCACCAGTTTCAAAATCTCCCCTTCCCCCACTGCATCCCTAAACCAGCCCAGTTCATCCCCTCCCCCCACTGCACCACACAACCAGCCCAGCTCTTCCCCCCCACCCACTGCATCCCAAAACCAGTCCAACCTGTCTCTGCCTCCCTAACCGGTTCTTCCTCTCACCCATCCCTTCCTCCCACCCCCAGCCGCACCCCCAGCTACCTACTAACCTCATCCCACCTCCTTGACCTGTCCGTCTTCCCTGGACTGACCTATCCCCTCCCTACCTCCCCACCTACACCCTCTCCACCTATCTTCTTTGCTCTCCATCTTCGGTCCGCCTCCCCCTCTCTCCCTATTTATTCCAGTTCCCTCCCCCCATCCCCCTCTCTGATGAAGGGTCTAGGCCCGAAACGTCAGCTTTTGTGCTCCTGAGATGCTGCTTGGCCTGCTGTGTTCATCCAGCCTCACATTTTATTATCGTAGTTCCATTTTAGCTGCTTCTGTTCGAAATATATCTATTTTTCCATACAAGTAGAAATTTAATACAATGCATGCACATGGAAAACTGGCAAAAATTGTTAATCATGCCTTGGGACCTTTTGAGAAAAACAACGCAATTTACTAGTCTGGCTGGTATTTTCAGAAGTCTCTTGTCCTTGTCTTATGTCACTGTGTGGTACTGTAAATATTTATGGTCACAATTTTTGCTGTAATTTAAAGAAAAAGTAGAAATAACACTGTGACAAGGTGACAGGATTTGGAGTGCTGTACATAGCCTTTTCAGTGGCCTGGACACATTTGCTTTTTCTTTTTTGCAGGCCCAAAGTCTAAAGGGGAGCTGAGGCTGGAGGTAGCTGAGAAACAGGTAGCTCCATAGTTTGTATTGAGAAAGGAAGTGACAACATTGACAGAAGAAGTTACCCTTGCGTGGCAAGGTTAACTCATGGGGAACGTGTAATGTGGAAGATGTTTCATTTAACATCTCCAGTCATGAAAACAGATCAACTTTGTGTTACTCTGATCTTGTAACATTTTTTTTAAAAATGGAGGTGACACCCAAAGCAGGGTGAGAAGTAATGCAGGTGGTTAGAATATGTCATACTGTCAGTTCCTGATCTATTCTGAATGTAGTTTCGGTTTCCTAATTTTATTCATTGGAAGAAACAGTCAGATGTGGTGTTACGGAGCTGCAAGGATGAATTGTGGACTTTGCTGTTTTTCATTCGTTCTTGGGGCATAGGTGTTGCTGGCTGGCCAGCACTTATTACTCCCGTTCCTAGTTGCCCTAGAGAAGGTGATGGCGGTGAGCTGCAGCTTACTGGCTAATGTGTTTCCTTACAGGAAAAAATCAATCTCTGGGCCTACTGAGCATCTTTTTTTTATTTGAACAATTTGAATCATTTTGATTTTGATTGTACTAGCTCTAGAAAGAACCATGCAAATGTGCATTTGGGTGTGAAACCACACATTACAAGTTTTACCAAGTTAATTTTGAGATAGAGGATGGAAACCATTTGTTAGCAGTCTGGGAGGGATAACTGTGTGTGTGTGTGTGTGTGTCTGTATCTCTGGGTCTGTTTGGTGCCAAGCAACTTTGGAGATGCCCCCTCTCAGACCTGGTGTCTGTAACACGGTGAGGTCACTCTATCCAGAACTGCTGTTAGAGCCAGTAGCAGTTTCAATTATCTTCATCACTGTTAAATGAGATTCTGATTAGGGTGAGCAACGGGTACAGGGAGTTGACATGGTTACGGAAATGCTGCCCCAGTGAAGGCTCAGCCAGGTGCTGAAGATGCAAGGTGGCGGCTAATTTTGTCAGGGTTTTTTTTGGGGGAAGGGCTTTGCTGCAGGTAAGGCCCCCTGGTGTTTTGTCTTTTTTGCCACAAATCCCTTTTACATTTCTTCCATTTGTTACAGGTTGTAGCATTAATAACTGAATGTATATAGAAGATGCGGGTGATTTTTCTTTTGCCAGAGCTGAAGATGAGCTGGAAGCTCTGTTTGCATGATGCACCTTTCCCTTCTGCACCCTTCCCCCATGTAAATGCAGAGTTGTATTTGGTTCACACTGTCATCTCCAATTGGTACAGAGGGCCTGAGATCAAAGCCAGCAGGTGCAGCATGCACTGGGACCAGTTGAATTGCCTTTCGTTTTATACCCACAGTATTTCCAGTGTAAGTTGTGACCAGCATCATAATCTGCTTTGGAAAAGAGCTGCTGGTAATGAACTCTGCTTAAATTTGACAGTTGAATGGTTAGGTGAATAGTAGCTGGGACTTTAGAAAGATGCAGTCTAGATTTTGTGGAACCCCGTGGTGAGGGTATTCTGTCCAAGTCTTTCCCTGAGTCACCTGCCTCCTGGTGAGTTGCTGCAGTTCATCTGCCTTGGGTCACAGGTACATTGTTCCTCTTGTCATGGTGCATCGCTAGACTGAAGCTGGTTTGCCTTGCATACTTCCTTTCTTCAAGCAGAATCTTGAATCATGACCTGGATTTGTGTCTCTATGTGTATATATGTGTGTGTGTGTGTGTGTGTGTCTGTGTCTGTGTGTGTATTTATGGATATTTGCCTGTCTCCTCCAAGGGCTTGTGGGTAAGGAATGTGATCAGATTCATCCTCTATGAGTAAAGACTCAAGCTGTCATGTCACCATCCAAAGCTGATCAAGCAAAAGCCCAAACATGGGAATATTTGGGCGATGCTCCTTGCTTATGATGCCTACCAGGCTGTCGGTCAGCTTTTGCCATCCAGATGTTAATTTTAGTTGACATCTTACTTGAAACACGTTCACTGCAGTGTTTGGGATTGATCCCTGCTTGCACTGTGGCCTTGAAAGGAAACTCAACTCTGGGGTAATTTTAAGTGAGCGTTCTCCAGATGCCAACACTTGGAGCTAGTGGAAAGGTGAAGGGTCATCAGATATTGTGCCTTTCCTTTTACTTTCTGTCTTTATTAAGTGCGGTGAGCAACTGCTGTGTCTCTTTGGCTCTTGTTCGGTTCAAACTGAAACCGGAATCTCTTTCCTGCTTTTGCTTACTTTTTTTGTTGTTGTTGACTGCAGTTTTTTTTTTATTTGTGATCCGGGTAGTTCAGGAACCAATTACCTCAAAACCTCATTTAAACAGTGTTGCTAGCTGGAACTCCTTGATATCGCAAATGTTAAAAAAAACAAGAACCTCTCTGGATTGATGCTTGTGGAAAAAAAACACTCCCCAGGGATTGAAAAATCTTTTCTCACAAGTCCAGCATCAAAAAAAACAAAATACCAAAGAGCTTAACAAAAGCTCTGTAATGGCATTGTGTTGAAAACGTTTTTTTTTGTAGATAGTGATGACTGAAAAGTGACTCTTGGCTCACATTGTTTCCACTTTTTGAATTGTTGTAGCCCTGTCTAATTGTGTTCGAAGCTGCCTTGGGCAAATCTCTGGCAAATCACACAGCATTAGGCCCGTCATGGGCTAACAGTTTTATCTCGGGTGTGGCATGTTTAAAATATGAGCATGTGCCACAGTGTAGAACCAAACTTGCACCATGGAATAGAATAGAACAAAAGACACAATAAGTGATGTGGGTAATATAGCAAACCTATGGCCCAAGTTTCTGAAGACATGATTGGGGAGACTTAGCAGTGCTGACAACTGAAGGATGAAATGTTCAATGTTGGTGGTGTCAGAGGTGGTGGTGGGCTTGGGGAAGGGAGAGCGGGCAGGTGGTAGGCTGAAGAGAAGATGTGTTCCAGCCCCACAAAGCACCAAAGGTGGATTACCAGGTGATAGGCTTGAGATTCACCCCACTCTTGTAGGCCAAACCAAAACAAAACTGCAGAATTCCATCACTCTGGCTCCAATTGTTAAGAGTCTGGCACAGAACCAAAACTTGTTCAATGATCTTGTAGTTTATGCTCCATTCCAAGAAATTGACAGGAAACTTGGGAAGTCCTACTCAGACCTTGGAATTGCCAAAGTCATTATTGCCTCTGTGTTGGTGGAAATTTTGTTTTTGGTGGATCACAGGATCCATGTTCAAAAACAAAAATAGCCAGCCCAGTTTTGTCATGTGAAGCCTGGTTCGTTGTCATGGACTTACAAGTATTAATTGAGACTGTGCAGATTTTTATAAAACAAGCCATTCAAAGTCACTGTTAGCCTATGGATTAAACTCCACAAAAGAACTTGGACCTAGAGCCTGAAGGTGTGTGACATGATGATGTTGAAGGTAAAGCTTTTCAGTTTTAAAAGGAATAAATGTTCTTTTCAGGTTCAGTGGTCGGCAGGGAAATTGTTAGGATCTACTTGAACTTTCTGCTGGGGCCTGTCCAAATTAGAGACCAGCTATCATCTGAACAATATCTGTGGATGTTGCTACATGTTTCTGTGATATCTATTGGGCTCTTTCTCAGTTGTAATTGCAATTAACCAATGAAAATCTCCTTGTATTGCTGTAACCAGTTACTTTAGGAATTCTCCTGCCTGAAATTATTAACTCAATTGCAAGATTTCTAAGAAAAACATTATTTCTGGATTCCAAGCAATGAAGCATCTGTAATATATTGAATGTTTCTGCCTTGGCAACTTGTGTTATATTTTAATTAATTGTATGTGTGTACACATCACAGTAATATGGACCAAGATATTAATTGATTGTGTGCATTGGATAAATAATTTGGTACCTTTTAAGGTGTGTTATTCAAGACTCTGGTATCATAAAATTAAGTTGCCCATAAAAAACATGGGAGCAGAAGTGGGCCATTTGGCACATCAAGTCCTTTTTAGTGTAATTGTGGCTTTATATTCTCGGTGGCATTGATCAAATTGAAAAGGAACTGCTTTTAACCCCAGTTTCAGGTTCTTTTGCAGCCACTTGTTGTTATTGTGGATTTTACTTTAGATCAGGCCCATAGCAGTCAAGTAGCTTCTGACCCTGGGGTTCTTAGTAAAAGCCTCGACACTTCCTTAGCTTTGCCAAGTTAGTTTTAGATTGGGTTTCCTTGTTTCCTGAATAATGTCCTCACGTCTCACTGCCGCTACAAAAATCTGAATTGAATGAAGGTTTGAAAAATGTTAGGCTTAAAATTTTTGGCACTTTTAAAATTGCTGCATCACCGTTGTTGGCTCTTACTAAAAAAAACAATAAAAATACATACCTCTTGCAGCACTGGCATTCTGCATGCTCGCTGTGACTTACCATCTCAGTAGGAAGAGATGATTGCGAAGGCAATCTTGCCATATCCTTAAAACATATATGATTGAATGATTTTAAGTGCTGTGTGGTTTGCCAAGAGTTAGTCTCTTAACTTGCTACCTTGAGTGTCTTTCAGTATTTCAAGCAAATGTCAACGGAAAATTTAAAAAAAATTGAATGTTCAGCCAGTGTTCTGGGATAAATCTTCATTGGCCTTTGGGGGTTCTATGAACTTAAGAACTCTTCTGTTACAAATAGTGTTAGCTGTTCCAAATGGGGCAATCACCTATTACCAGTAATCTTCTTGGCATTGGGTTGCCTGACAAAACATACTTGAAATGCTGTGACTTAAACATCTTTGGTATTTCTGACTTATTCACGTAACTGGTGAATCTTTCTAAACTATGCCATGACTTCACACAATGCCATTGTTGAAATTCTCAAGGAAACAAGAACACAGTGGAGCTTTTTTTTTGCATTTTAAATTTGATTTACAATATTTAATTCTGTTTTTTAGTAATTATTTATTTTACTGGAGTAATGGTCAGATGACAATGAACTTGGGTTCTCTTTTCAAAAAACAAGAAAACATGTGTATCAAAAGGAAATGACTTGGGATGAAGGAATTTAAAACTTAATCTTGCAATCTGAACCATTTAAAGGAGGAATTTATTGCGATTCTCTGAAAATTGATGCTGGAAAGAATTTTGAAAGGTTTCTTGATCTTTGGGCCAAACTTTTAAAAGTACTGTTCCTTTTACCAGGACATGAGCTGTAAAAATGTGTAGGTTATAATTGACTATTGTAGTTGAAACTGTAGGACAGTGATAGCTTGTACTACTGATTTAAGAGAAACTAAACTTTAAAATAAAAGAAAAAAAATTTTTAAAAAAGAGTTAGGCTCTTTGATGTAACCCCTTTGAATTGGAAAGAAGAGTATGTTGATTTTTTTTAAACTATTAAACGCCCTGAAGCAATCCATCCATTGTATTGCAGTCCTGAAAGGACTACATTTTAGACAGAACACTTAACAATCATTGTAACATACTTCATACAATTTGCAGTGATCTTTGTTCTTTTTACTGTGGTAATTTTAGAGATGAGTATTGAAACATTTGACTAGATGCTATGTTGGGGTGTTGCTGTTCTGGGTTCTGCACTGGGTGCCAGAGTAAACGAATATGAATGTAGTATTACGCCCTCTTGAAGCAACAACACCACAATAGTAGGAAAAAACTAGAAAGGATTATTTCAACTTTATCTTTTTGTATATGAAAATAAACAATAAAAAAATTGACAAACTGTGGATTCCTAGAGTCTTCCTTCTTCCCCACCCGCCAACCCCCACTTCTGCTGGCTAGAATTGTGTACAGTGCTTTCATGCTACAAATTGGCTTTTATTTCTAAATTATTATTTGTTCATGGGATGTGGACATCACTGACTTGCCCAACACTTATTGTGGGTTGCCCTGGAGAAGCTGGTGGTGAGCTGCCTTCTTGGACCACTGCAGTGCTTGGGGTCTTTGGATACCTGCAGAGCTTTTATGGTGAAAATCCTGGAAGTTCCTCCCTGAAACAGTGAAGGAATGGTGCTATGTTTTCAGGGGTCAGACCTTTCAGGAGAGATGTTGGGAAGAACCACTACACACAAAGGGGGTACAAGTTTAGAGCTGTCTTCCAGAAACAGCAGTGGATTCTGGATCAATTAATAATTTTAAATCTGAGAAATGTTTGTTAAGCAAAGTTATTAAGGTATACAGGCCAAAAGCCAGTGTATGGAGTTCAGCCACAGATGAACCATGATATCATTGAATGGCAGAACAGGCTCAAGAGACTGGCTTGTTCCCATGTATGACTCAAGCGGAACTTGCCAGTGGTGATATTCCTGTTCATCTGCTTTGCCCATCTAGTTGGTAGATGTTAAGAGTTTGGAAGGAATGGAGAAGAAGCCTTGGTGAGTTGCTGCAGTGCCACTTGAGATGGCATACACTGTGTACAGTGCCACTGTACATTAATAGTGAAGGAGAGTGTACGTTGAAGTTGGTAGATGTGTTGCCAATCAACCTGGATTCTTTGTAGCTCTTTACTGGATGGTGTCAACCTTGTGTTGTTGGAACTGTACCCATCCAGGCAAATGGAGGGCATTCTATCAAACTTGTGCCTTGCACATGGTCAACACATTTTGGAAAATCAGGACATAAATTACTTACTGCAGGGTTTTTAGGTTCTGACCTGCTATTTTATTCATTCACCGGATGTGGGAACTGCTGGTTTGGCCAGAATTTTTGGCCCATCCTTAGTTGGCAAAGGTGGTGATGAGCTGTCTCTTGAACTGCTGCAGGTAGAACTGCAATGCAGTTAAGGAAGGAATTCTGGGATTTTGACTAATGACATTGAAGGAATGATGATATATTTCCAAGTCAGGATGATACGTGGCTTTGAGGGGAACTTGCAGGTAATGGTGTTCTCATGTATTTGCTGTCCTTGTCCTTCTAGGTGGAAGTGGTCATGGGTTTGGAGCGTGCTGTCTGAGGTTCTTTTACTGTACCTTGTAGTTGGTACACACTACTGCTCCTGACAATTAGTGATAGAAGGAATGAATGTTTGTGCATGCAGGCCCAAACAAGTGGGCTGCTTTGTTGTGGATGTCGTCAAGCTCTTTGAGTGTTTTTGGAGCTGCTCTTATTCCAGGCGAGTGGAGAGTATTCCATCATGGTTCTGGTTTACATAGCAACAGAGTAGGCTATTCAGCCTCTTAGACCTGTTACATAGAAACATAGAAAATAGGTGCAGGAGTAGGCCATTTGGTCCATCAAGTGTGCACCACCATTCAATATGATCATGGCTGATCATTCAATCTCAGTATTCTATTCCCACTTTCTCTCCATATCCTTTGATCCCTTTAGCCACAGGGGCCATATCCAGCTCACTCTTGAATATATCTAACGAACTGGCCCCAATAGATTCCTGGGGGAGACAATTCCACAGATTCACAACTGTGAGTGAAGAAATTCTTCCTCATCTCAGTCCTGAGTGGCTTAGCCCTTTTTCCTTCAACTGTGACTCCTCGTTTTAGACCTTCCCAGCATTAGGAATATTCTTCCCACATCTAGCCTGTCCAATCCCATTGGGGTTTTATATATTTGAGATTCCTGCCCCCTCCTCTAAATTCTAGCAAATGTAAGCCCAGTCGATCCAGTCTTTCTTCATATGTCAGTCCTGCCATCCCAGGAATCAGTCTGGTGAACCAACGCTGAACCTCCTCAATAGGAAGAATGTCTTTTCTCAGACTAGGAGACCAAAACTGCACACAATACTCAAGGTGTAGTCTTGCCAATACCCTGAATGACTGCAGCAAGGCATCCTTACTGCAATAATCAAATTCTGTTGCTATGAAGGCCAGCATGCCATTAGCTTTTTTCCTAAACTGCCACCATTCAGATAACAATCTACCTTCCTGTTTATGTGACCAAAGTGGATAACCTCATTTATCCACGTTATATTGTATTTTCGCACTTGGCTAGTCTGCCCAAGTCACTGTGCGGACTCTGAGCATCCTTCTCACAACACACACTGCCACCCAGCTTTGTGTTACAGAGATAATGGGAACTGCAGATGCTGGAGAATTCCAAGATAATAAAATGTGAGGCTGGATGAACACAACAGGCCAAGCAGCATCTCAGGAGCACAAAAGCTGACGTTTCGGGCCTAGACCCTTCATCAGAGAGGGGGATGGGGGGAGGGAACTGGAATAAATAGGGAGAGAGGGGGAGGCGGACCGAAGATGGAGAGAAAAGAAGATAGGTGGAGAGGAGAGTATAGGTGGGGAGGTAGGGAGGGGATGGGTCAGTCCAGGGAAGACGGACAGGTCAAGGAGGTGGGATGAGGTTAGTAGGTAGCTGGGGGTGCGGCTTGGGGTGGGAGGAAGGGATGGGTGAGAGGAAGAACCGGTTAGGGAGGCAGAGACCGGTTGGACTGGTTTTGGGATGCAGTGGGTGGGGGGGAAGAGCTGGGCTGGTTGTGTGGTGCAGTGGGGGGAGGGGACGAACTAGGCTGGTTTAGGGATGCAGTTGGGGAAGGGGAGATTTTGAAACTGGTGAAGTCCACATTGATACCATATGGCTGCAGGGTTCCCAGGCGGAATATGAGTTGCTGTTCCTGCAACCTTCGGGTGGCATCATTGTGGCAGTGCAGGAGGCCCATGATGGACATGTCATCTAGAGAATGGGAGGGGGAGTGGAAATGGTTTGCGACTGGGAGGTGCAGTTGTTTATTGCGAACTGAGCGGAGGTGTTCTGCAAAGCGGTCCCCAAGCCTGCGCTTGGTTTCCCCAATGTAGAGGATGCCACACCGGGTACAGTGGATGCAGTATACCACATTGGCAGATGTGCAGGTGAACCTCTGCTTAATGTGGAATGTCATCCTGGGGCCTGGGATAGGGGTGAGGGAGGAGGTGTGGGGACAAGTGTAGCATTTCCTGCGGTTGCACCGCTTTCCCTGCAACCGCAGGAAATGCTACACTTGTCCCATTGGGGTCATTTAAGAGACTGCTGGACATGCATATGGTCACAGAAATTTGAGGGTGCATACATGAGGATCAATGGTCGGCACAACATTGTGGGCTGAAGGGCCTGTTCTGTGCTGTACTGTTCTATGTTCTATGTTCTATGTTCTATGAGTCAGGGGGCTAAGCTGAGCTATGGTGGCCATCATCAAGGAAAAGGTGCTAGCAAAGCTGATTGGCCTGAAGGTGGACAAGTAATCTGGACCAGATGGACTACACCCCAGAGTTCTAAAGGAGATAGCTGAAGGGATAGTGGAAGCATTATTGGTGATCTTTCAGGAATCACTAGAGTCAGGGAGGGTCCCAGAGGACTGGAAAATGGCTCACGTGACGCCCCTGTTTAAAAAGGGAGTAGGCAAAAGACAGAAAATTACAGGCCGATTAGTCTAATCTCAGTTGTGGGTAAGACTTTGGAATCCATTGTAAAGGATGAGATTGCTGAATATTTCGAAGTATATAGAAAAATAGGTCAAAGTCAGCATGGTTTCGTCAAGGGGAGGTCATGTCTGACAAATCTGCTAGAATTCTTTAAGTAAGGAGCAGGGTAGACCAAAGAGAGCCAATGGATGTTATCTATCTGGACTTCAAGAAGGCCTTTGATAAGGTGCTGTGCCGGAGGCTGCTGAGTAAGGTAAGGACCCATGGTATTAGAAGCAAGGTGCTAGCATGGATAAAAGATTGGCTGCCTGACAGAAAGCAAAGAGTAGGGATAAAGGGGTCTTTCTCAGGGTGGCAGCCGGTAACAAGTGGAGTTCTGCAAGGGTCGGTGCTGGGACCACAACTTTTCACTTATATAAATGATCTAGATGAAGGAACTTTTTTTTTCTTCATTCATTAACGGGATGTAGATGTTGCTAGCTGGACAGTATTTATTGTCCATCCCTAATTTCCCAGAGGACAGTTCATATTCAACCATGTTGCCGTGAGTCTGGAGCCACGTGTAGGCCAGAGCAGTTTCCTTCCCTAAAGGACATTAGTGAACTACATGGGTTTTTCTGACAATTGACGATGGATTCATGGTCATTATTCAATAAAAATATCTAGAATTAAGAATCTAATAATGAGAGGTATAAATAGGGAAAAGACAACTACCGTCAACTTTAAGATGAGGAATTTCAAAACAAGGGGACACTTTTTTAAAAAAGAGATTTTAAAAAGACGTAAGAAGCAGTTTTTTTTTTAACACAAAGTGGTTTGCGTGTAGAATGAACTTCCTGATGAAGTCATGGATGCAAATACAATTATGTCATTTAAGAGGCATTTATTTGGATGAATGAACAGGATAAGTTTGGAAGAAAATGGGTCAGGAACAAGCTGGTGATACTAGTTTAGTTTGGGATTATACACTAAGTAAAAACCGATAAAATACCGCAATGCTGTAAATCAGGAGCAAAAACAGAAGTTGCTGGAAAAGCTCAGCAGGTCTGGCAGCATCTGTGGAGGAGAAAACGGAGTTAATGTTTTAGTGTGGTGACCCTTCCTCAGAACTGAGATTATGTTTGGACATGGACTTGTTGTTTCCATGCTGCGCGACTCCAGGTGGGGGAATCCCTCAATGTTCAGCCGATTTGCAATTCCTCAGATTCTGAAGTGGTCTGTATCTCTACCCAACATGAACAATATCTGGACTTGAAGCCAGAACTTAATAGTAAAATTCAAACTACAGTACCCAAGTGCTGGCCAATGTCTGTCTCCAGAAAAAGAGACACCGCAAGATGTAGGAGCAGAAGTAAGCCATTCAGCCCATTGAGTCCCTCTGCTATTCAATGTGATTATGGGTGATCTGATAATCCGTAACTCCACTTTTTTTGCCTTTTCCCCATAACTGTTGATTCCTTTACTAATCAAAACTCTCTTTCTCAGCCTGGAATATACTTAATGACCCAGTCTTGACAGCTCTCAGTGGTAAGGAATTCTACAAATTCACATCCCTGAAAGGTTCATTTCAATGATATTCTCAAACTAATCTGAAAAAACACAAGACTTTCATAAATGTTGAGAAGATTTAAAAAGTTGTAGTGGTAGTAGGGCCATTTGTCTTGGGCCAATTTTTAACTCTCAAATTACTAAACAAGATTGGTCAATATTGTACTGCTGCTTGTGGAAGGATAGTGTGAACAAGTTGCCATACTTCGCACATTACAACAATGACCACATTTTTGAAAGACTTTGGTTGTAAAACGTTTCAGGAAATCTCGAGTTTCAGAATGGAGCTATATCAATGCATGTTTTTCCCTTGGTTAAAATTCTGAACATGTAAATGTGTCAATTGCATCCATCCCACACTGTGGTTGACGGTTTGGTAGTCCTGTAGAGTTAACAGCGCCGCCCTTCTGAGTCCTGATCATTAATGTCAGCATCAGAAACAAAGCTCATTCACTTCGCTTGCTCTAAAATGAAACTACTTTCTCTGAAATTCAGTCTGACAGCACAGAAAATACAGAGCTCTACATCTAATTCCAAATAGGCTGCGATGTGACACAGTGTTTCTGCTTTTAGGCTGATACCATCTCAAATCACTCTGACAATGTTCTTTGGCTTTCAACAAAGCAGAGTGACAAAGTCCTTGACATAACAGATGATCTCAATCAGATGTACTGCTGAGCTTAGAAGACTATAAAGTCATGTAACCTGCCCTGCAGTGTTCCAAACAGATCCGTCCTTAAGGGCAATTAGGATGGGCAATGCCCACATTTTGTGAAGAATAAAGTTTTTATAAAAAGGAGCTAATGTTTGGAGGGGTGGCTTTTTTATGCTTATAACTGACAAAGTATAAAAACCTTTTTGCTTCTATTGATACCATGTATTGATGCATTGTTACCATCATAATTATCAAACCACTAATTTGACCAGGAAATAATGAGAGGTATAGATAGAGTTAATGGTAGTTGTCTTTTCTCTAGGATGGGGAATTTCACAGCTAGGGTACGTATTTTTAAGATGAGAAGAAAGATTTAAAAGAGACATGAGGCAATTTTTCTTTTTACTCAGAGGTTGGTTCACATGTGGAATGCATTTCCAGAGAAAGTGGTGGATGCAGGTACAATTAGTGTTTAAAAGACATTTGGATGAATAGAATGGGAAATAGGAAAGGTTTGGAGGGATATTGGCCAGAAGCAGGCTGGTGGACTAGTTTAGCTTCAGATTTAGCATGGACTGGATGGACCGAAGGGTCTGTTTCTGTGCTGTACGACAGCCTGAAATATATGGGTCCAGTTGAAATTGTGGGTGCTGCCCAGTTGGTGGGTACTTAATACAGGGGACCATTATGACAAAGTAGGGGAAACATGAAAAACCTGCTATTGAAGGAAGAAAACAGACCCTGTCCTATTGAAATTCATCTCTGGATTCCATTCTACTCTGTCAGTGTGCCTATCTGTGTTTGAGTAACCATCAATGGCCCAATGCTGAGTTGATACAATTGACAAATTCACTTCTTTCCTCTGAAATAAAACTCACCAGTTAATATAT
>NC_081355.1:148700257-148752757 GCF_030684315.1 Stegostoma tigrinum | reverse complement strand
AGGCCATTCAGCGCTACACCGACCCACCCACCCAGACACCCCCTGTCTCTCCTGTAGTCTTCTATTTCCCATGGCCAATCCACATTTGTGACTGGGAGGAAACCAGAGCAGAAACCCATACAGACTCTGAGAGGTCACACAAACAGTCGCCCGAGGCTGGAATTGAACCCAGGGCCTTAGTGTGGTGAGACAGCAGTGCTAATCACTGAGCCACTGTGCTCTCCACAATGACATTGAGCTTGATCATTGGATTTGATTAATTTGGTACAGTAAAGATGAAGGAACTGATTAATACCTTACTGACCCACTTGACCCTATAGTTATGAGGCAGAACAAAGGCTACAGAGTTCATTCAGATTGACTGCACATGTAATTTCATTTTCACATTTGAAGATTTTTAAGGTGGAAAGCGAGGTGCTAGGCAATCAATAAATTGCTTTGCTGAAATCTGTTTCAGGCAACTCTATGTTCTGTATTCACAGGATGCGGGTGTCGCTGGCTGGGCCCAGCATTTATTGCCCGTCCCTAGTTGCCCCTTGAGAAGGTAGTGGTGAGTTGCCTTCTTGAATCATTGCAGTCCACCTGCTGTGGGTTCACCCACAATGCCATTAGGGAGGGAATTCCAGGATTTTGACCCAGCAAGTGAGGGAACTGTGATATATTTCCAAGTTGGAATGGTGAGTGGCTTGGAGGGGAACTTGGGGGTGATGGTGTTCCCATATATCTGCTGCTCTTGTCCTTTTAGATGGAAGTGGTCGTGGGTTTGGAAGGTGCTGTCTGAGGTTCTTTGGTGATTTTCTGCAGTGCATCTTGTAGATAGTACACACTGCTGCTACTGAGTATTGGTGGTGGAGGGAGTAGATGCTCATGAATGTGGTGCCAATCAAGCGGGTTACTTTGTCCTGGAATGTGTCAAGCTTCATGAGTGCTGTTGGGGCTGCACCCATCCAGGCAAGTGGGGAGTATTCCATCACACTCCTGGCTTGTGCCTTGATGGTGGACAGGCTCTGGAGAGTCAGAAAGTGAGTTATTATGCGATTTAACTAAATTCAATCCTTCTTCATGCTTGAGGAAAAGTAATGAGATTAATTTCAAATTCGTAATCCACATCACAGCTAGGAAGCCCCTAAAAATGCTTGTGGCTGTGTTTTGCTTTATGCTTGCTGCCTCTGCCTCAGTCTAATCTAGTCCACAACCTCTAGTCACGGTGCATTTATCTCACAGCTGTCAAGGCCCAGGGGAACAGAGGTGCCAAAGGAGCACCTGACAGCACTCCAATGGCTGCCTTCCTTCCCACTGGAGAGAACTTTCTTTAGCGTTGCTGTCAATCAACAAGAGTAGCAGCAGGAACACAAATTTATTTCCTGGCCAGTTCTGCTCCAGCTTTGGGAATTCCACCCAAGGACACAGGGTGAGGGCCGCTCCTGTTGGGAAATCAGCAGGAAGTTTCTCCTCCCTCACAGTGAGGTGTGAGCTATTAATCAAACAATCTAACTTTAGAGATAATGGGAACTGCAGATGCTGGAGAATTCCAAGATAATAAAATGTGAGGTTGGATGAACACAGCAGGCCAAGCAGCATCTCAGGAGCACAAAAGCTGACGTTTCGGGCCTAGACCCTTCATCAGAGAGGGGGATGGGGTGAGGGCTCTGGAATAAATAGGGAGAGAGGGGGAGGTGGACCGAAGATGGAGAGAAAAGAAGATAGGTGGAGAGGAGAGTATAGGTGGGGAGGTAGGGAGGGGATAGGTCAGTCCAGGGAAGACGGACAGGTCAAGGAGGTGGGATGAGGTTAGTAGGTAGATGGGGGTGCGGCTTGAGGTGGGAGGAAGGGATGGGTGAGAGGAAGAACAGGTTAGGGAGGCAGAGACAGGTTGGACTGGTTTTGGGATGCAGTGGGTGGGGGGGAAGAGCTGGGCTGGTTGTGTGGTGCAGTGGGGTGAGGGGACGAACTGGGCTGGTTTAGGGATGCAGTTGGGGAAGGGGAGATTTTGAAACTGGTGAAGTCCACATTGATACCATTAGGCTGCAGGGTTCCCAGGTGGAATATGAGTTGCTGTTCCTGCAACCTTCGGGTGGCATCATTGTGGCACTGCAGGAGGCCCATGATGGATATGTCATCTAAAGAATGGGAGGGGGAGTGGAAATGGTTTGCGACTGGGAGGTGCAGTTGTTTATTGCGAACTGAGCGGAGGTGTTCTGCAAAGCGGTCTCCAAGCCTCCGCTTGGTTTCCCCAATGTAGAGGAAGCCACACCGGGTACAGCGGATGCAGTATACCACATTGGCAGATGTGCAGGTGAACCTCTGCTTAATGTGGAATGTCATCTTGGGGCCTGGGATAGGGGTGAGGGAGGAGGTATGGGGGCAAGTGTAGCACTTCCTGCGGTTGCAGGGGAAGGTGCCGGGTGTGGTGGGGTTGGAGGGCAGTGTGGAGCGAACAAGGGAGTCACGGAGAGAGTGGTCTCTCCGGAAAGCAGACAGGGGTGGGGATGGAAAAATGTCTTAGGTGGTGGGGTCGGATTGTAAATGGCGGAAGTGTCGGAGGATGATGCGTTGTATCCGGAGGTTGGTGGCGTGGTGTGTGAGAACGAGGGGGATCCTCTTTGGGCGGTTGTGGCGGGGGCGGGGTGTGAGGGATGTGTTGCGGGAAATACGGGAGACGTGGTCAAGGGCGTTCTCGATCACTGTGGGGGGAAAGTTGCGGTCCTTGAAGAACTTGGACATCTGGGATGTGCGGGAGTGGAATGTCTTATCGTGGGAGCAGATGCGGCGGAGGCAGAGGAATTGGGAATAGGGGATGGAATTTTTGCAGGAGGGTGGGTGGGAGGAGGTGTATTCTAGAGGAGCTCGAACAGTTCATCCACTTCACCAACATCTTCCACCCCAACCTTCAGTTCACCTGGGCCATCTCCAGCACATCCCTCACCTTCCTGGACCTCTCAGTCTCCATCTCAGGCAACCAGCTTGTAACTGATGTCCATTTCAAGCCCACAACTCCCACAGCTACCTAGAATATCCTTTGGAGAAGAAAACTGCTGTTCTTATCTGATTTCATCTACACGTGACTACAGTCCCACAGCAATGTGGGTGACTCTTGATTGCCCACTGGGTAATTAGGGATGGGCAATAAACGCTGCTTAGCCATCCACACCCTGATTGCACGACTGAATGAAGAAGATATAGAAACTGTGAATAGCTGAAGCCCCAACACTACTCACTACATATGGCCAACCCGAAGATGTCCCATATTTTCTTGCCTTCTGTATCATGCCAGCTAACCCACATTCTTGAAGAGCTCCTTTCTAGTCCAACTGATCTCCACTCAACTGCCAGCACAAATTGTGGGTGTCTCTTCTGGGTTTGTAGTTAAGCGATGAATTATAGCTGTAGTGGTTTGAAACATGAGAAGCTGACATATATAATTGTGGATCTAAGGCTTTTGCTGTGGATTAAATACAGGGCATTATTTTACAGTGTTTCTCGGCACTATTTTCACAGGAGTCTGGAAGAATGAGGGAGAGATCTTGTAGAAACCTATAAAGGTGGAACTGGATTAGA
This sequence comes from Stegostoma tigrinum, assembly GCF_030684315.1. Taxonomy (NCBI): domain Eukaryota; kingdom Metazoa; phylum Chordata; class Chondrichthyes; order Orectolobiformes; family Stegostomatidae; genus Stegostoma; species Stegostoma tigrinum. The sequence goes on along the minus strand of NC_081355.1, from coordinate 148,749,199 downwards.
CACGGTAACCACAGGAAGGATGTTTGTGAAAACTAGGAAACGCGGTGCCAGGGTCACAGTCTGGGGAAACAGAAGTTATTTAGAGCTGAGATGAGGGGATATGTCTTCACCCAGACAGTGGTGAGCCTGTGGAATTCTCTCTGACAAAGTGCAGTTGAGGCCAAACTACTGAATTTTTCAGTAAGGAGTTAGACATAGTTCTAACAGCTAAAGGGATCAAATGATATGGGTAGAAAGTGGCAAAAACAGAGATTGCTGGGAAAGCTCAGCAGGCCTGGCAGCATCTGTGAAGAGAAAACAGAGTTAACATTTCAGGTCCAGTTTCCTTCCCCAAAGGGCATTAGTGAACCAGATGGGTTTTTCTAACAATCGACAATGGATTCATGGTCATCATTAGATTCTTAATTCCAGATGTTTATTGAATTCAAATTCCACCATCTGCCATGGCAGGATTTGAACCCAGGCCCCCGGAACATTACCTGGATCTCGGGATTAACAGGCTAGCAATAATACCACTAGGCCTTTGCCTCCCTATTATATCGGTGACTCAAAGGATGTGCAGTTGCTGAATTCTGGAAGGGGTCTCGAACCTATGACCCTGTGGGTCAAGCTAAGCCACTTGTTATTTCTCAAGCTTCCTTCACTACCATGCACCACGCGTAGACAACAGAGGGCAGCAAACTGCTCAGGGCTCTTCGAGTAGGGTCTTTCATGTTCAAATTCAAAGGAAAAACAAGGACTGAGGTTTAATAAACTTCCCCTGCGCGAGAGAGGGTGCAGAAGGGATTTACAATCCAAGAATCTATTCAGTGTGCAAACAGGCCATTCAGACTGTTGAATCCACACTAATCCTCTGAAGATCATCCTACTCAGGCCCAGCCCCCTGCAATTCCCTATGGCTAAACCACCTAACTTAATATCCCTGGATACTATGGGCAATTTAGCATGGCCAATTGACCTAGCCTGAACACCTTTGGATTGTGGGAGCAAACTGGAGCACCCGAAGGAAACCCATGCAGACACAAGGAGAATGTGCAAACTCCATACAGATAGAGACCCGAGGGTGGAATTGAACCTGGGATCCCTGGTGTGGTAAGCCACTGAGTCACTGACCACCCCCATTTAGTAGCGTGTTGCCTGGGCTGGGCAGTTTCAGTGACAGAGAGAGATTGCACATACTGGCAGACAGCAAAAACTGTAGATGCACAGTCAGAGTTAACACAGGGTGGAGCTGGAGGAACAGAGCAGGCCAGGCAGCATCAGAGGAGCAGGAAAGCTGACGTTTCAGGTCCTTCTTCAGAACCAGTTTGAAACATTGACTTTCCTGTTCCTCTGATGCTGCCTCATTCATACTAGGGTTGTTTCGCTCAGAGAAGAGGAGACTGGGGGAAGAACATGATTGAGACGTATAAAATTACGAGGTGCAATGTTTCCCCTTGATAGACAGTCAATGACCAGGGGGCATAGGTTTGAGGTGATGGGCAGAAGGTTTAGAGGGGATGTGATGAAAAATGTTTTCACCCCAGAGGGTGGTGGGAATCTGGAACTCACTGCCTAAAGGTGGTAAAGACAGGAACCTTCACAACATGTAAGATGTATATGTGCGATGCCACAGAGACAGGAATATAGTCCTGGTGTTGAAAAATAGGATTAGAATAGTTAGGTAGCTGTTTTTGACCATCACAGATTCAATGGGCCAAAGGGCCTTTTTCTGTGTTCTAGATTTTGAAGGATGGAGATGCAGCTCTCCTTCTGTAGTGTTACCCCAGACTTGTTTCTTATACCCTAGGCAGTGGCATCTGTCCATAAGACACCTTCAGAGATCTGCAAAGTGGGCTAATGTAACACTCATTTTGTTTTTGAAGTGGTGATTTGCTCCTTGTTAAAACTGAGATAACTCCACAGAGACCTGGTATCCCATCACAACTCACCTTTTACTTACACATGGTTCGGCTCCCTCAGAACTGGCACTGAGAGCGAACAGAACATCTAACGCTCCCTGGGCCCCCCAGTCAGGGAACTCATACTCTCTGGGTGAGCTCGTTACAATCACTACATCTCTCCCCCTCTAAGTTCAGGGACATAGGCCTGTTCCTTCTCTTGTAGCCTCCCCTGGGTCGTTTACACACCGGGTCTAATTTATCCAACTCAGCCTCAGGTATGAGTAGCCAATACCATACTGTAGCCTGAACCATCTCGGCAGAAATTCACCTTCTTCTTCAGGCGGTAAAGGTATCGAGGCTGTGACATCCACTGAGTCCATCCCCAACTCTGAGGTTTCTTCGACGCCGGATGGACGCGGTGAGCCCACGCGTTCCGACAGCCTTGCCAGCTCTTCTGAGGACCCGGGTACATTTTGCTCCTGCCCTGTTTGCGAGTTTGCAGCTTTCATGTGGTCCACATGCCTGCTCAGGACCTGCCTGGACGTTATATTCACAGGCCCTGGCCTTGCGCCGACCATACCTCTTACCCATGCTGGGCCACTCCCATGGTTCCTACACCAAACTTGAAGTAAACTGTCTCTCTCACTTAGAGGGATCTTGCGCCTGGCATTGGCATTTCTGATGCCACTCAGAAGGTTCGGATTAACTCTGATTTTTTTTTCTTCACAGATGCTGCCAGGCCTGCTGAGCTTTTCCAGCAACTTCTGTTTTTGTTCCTTATTGGTCTTCCCTGTTATTAGTCTGTCATCCAGATAAATGCTGACCTGGGGTAGACCTTGTACAATGTTCTCCATCATCTGCTGAGGAAGGGCACAGGCTGATGACACCCAAATGACCATCTCATGTATCGGTACAAGTCCTTATGAGTATTAGTTGTAGCATACTTCTGGGGATCCTCATCCGGCTGCAATTGCTCGTGGCCAGCTTTGCATATAAATCCTATATGCAAGGGATTGGGTATTTTTCCAGCTCTGAAAAGCAGTTTACCATTTGTTTAAAATCCCCACAAACGTGAGCTGTCCCAACAGGCTTCATAATCGGTACGACCAGTTCTGCCCATTGGGCTGGTTTGATGATTCCTTCACTTTCCAACATTCCTGATGTCTGCCTCTGCTGTTGCCCCGTAAGGCAAATGGTACTGGGGGGCCTTGCAGAATCATGGGATTGCTTCCTGGTCAACATAGAAGGTGGCCTTGTCTCCTTTGTTAGACCCAAGACCCTCCTGACAAACCTCAGAGTACTTAATTCACTCAGGAAGCCTTCTTTAATCAAAAAATTGTTGAGCCACTCTCAGCGAATCTTACTCAACCAACTTCACCCATTGGACTTGAGCCTTTCACTCCACTCACTGGTAACGGCACCAATTGCTTCTCATCAGAGATCGGAAGCAAAGTTGTATCCTTAATCTGTAAAAGGTTTCCCAGTTTAGGTTCTCAGTCCAGACAAGGTCTTCTGCAAACTTACAGGTTGGAGTCCAGGCTGAATCTTGTTAAAGTGTCCTCAGGAAGGGTCACCAGAACCCGAAACATTAACTCTGTTTTTTCCTTCTTTGAAGCTGCCAGATCTGCTGAGCTTTACCAGCAACTTTTGGTTTTGTTCTTGACAAAGACTAGTTCTGCGATCCCTGTTACAGCCACACTGTTACCGACTTCCATGAGAACCAGGAGACCATTTAATCAGGCATTTATTTTGATTGGTTTTGGTTTGGATGTTGTTAAGCAGTTTAACTGGTCTGAAGCAGATATAGGTGGGATTTCCAGGGCGTGCTGTCTCCTGGACACTGGTCTATCAGTTCTCTTACTCAGTTCATGCTTGCTGGGATCCCTTTGTTGTCTCAAGTCTGCATACAGGCAGCAACCACAGATCCTGAAGAAAATTTTAACTGTCTGGCCAAGGTTTGACTTTGTTTTGGGATTTTTGCTGTGGGCTAACCTAGAGTCCCTCTGCTCAGAATATGTTCTGAGTGAGGCTCTGCAAATATCTTCACTTAAATGGTGTTCTCCAAGCTCAGTCAGACTGGAGAGGGTATCCACTTCATTGGAATACCCTACAACTCATGTGCTTCACTTGCTGCATTTTCCAATGATACAGCTAATTGCAGTGTTTGCTTGAAGTCCGGTTGGACTTCAGCTAGTAGGTGTTTTTGCATGGTTATATCATTCATCCTACATTCCAAACAGTGCCTCATTAAAGCAAAGTCATCGCCAGTTGTCTTAACCTAGTCAAAAATCCCAATACAGATTCCCCTGGTTCTCAAACAGCCAAGTAAAACCAATCATGTCTTAGAAGTCCTTACTATTCCTTAACCAAATCCGTCAATTCTTGAAAGGTTTTAATGTCTGGTACCTTAGGAAAAGTTAGGCTCCTAATGACTGAAAATGCTGTGGGTCCACAAGCTGTCAGGAGAATTACTTGTTGCTTTCCATCTGCTCCAGTGTCATTTACGTGGAGAAAATAATGCATCTTTTCCACACACAGGGCCCTGTCTTTGATGGCAGGATCGCACAAGTCAGGCTTCCCAAATAACAGCATGATGCCAGGAAACCCAACCCAAAGCCGACTGTTGGGAGCAAATTTCTTCAGGAGTGTATTTTTATCTCTCATCATTGCCAAAATAACTCCACAGAGGCTGGTACCTGATCACTAAGTCACCCTTTACCTACACATGCATGGAACTTGATACTGGTCTGGTTTCCTCGGAGCCAGCTCTCAGCGTGAACAGAGCCTCCGAGGCTTCTGTTTATATCTGTCAGCCAGGGCTCCATGATTGGACCAGGTTAACAGGAACTCATATTATGTGAGATCCACCTGGCTGACCTCGCTCCACTCACAACGAAAACCATTTCTCACTTCCTGAAGTACTTTTACAGTGATTTGTGCAGAGGTTAAATATAGGGCTCTATAATGAGGACAGCTGTCATCATGACCCCTATACGTGGCTACAGAACCATTCAGTTTGACATCCCTCACTGTAGCGATTATCTACGGCAGCCAGCGACACTACAGCCTCAAGCACGAAGTTTGTGTTGGGTATAAGCACTTTCTCCCTATAAATAAAGTCTTTTAGAAAAAAAACTGGTTGGTCTAAAAATAGTTTGTACTGGCATTGTTCCAGCATTATTAATCAGTGAATTCCTACTGCTGTCACAGTTTGCAGTCACCTTCCCAAAGCCCCCTGCTGTATGTGTTGGTTTGGTGTTAGTGACACAATGATAATCTCACAGACGATAAAGAGATTTACAGGGAAGCTGCACGTCAAATCCTGGAAAATACAGCATATCCTGGGAATGTGCAGGTGAATCCTGGATGCTCATGGCGAGGCCTGCTGGATAAATCCCAGGGATTAGACAGGAGAGATTCTGGGAGTGGGTGATGACTGTAGGAATTACATGGCAATCGTAGGGATTACGTGCAGCATTTCAATCCAGGGATTGCTTGGTGCATCTGAGGACATGAGAGGCTGGGATGATGTAGCATGCACTCCAAGTTTATAAAGAGAAATCAAAAATATACAATCACCTGGTGTGACCAGCTTTGTCAGATCTATTCACACAAGAGGGTGTCTCGCATGGAGAATTATTTGTTGTAAACTGCCGCAGAAATAAACTTCAGGCATGACTATGAAACCGAAGTCAGCGTAGAACTTGAGGGAAAGCATTGAAGGTGGCTGGAGAGGGGATTTAGACTAAGCACTTCACACAGACACATCAGAGCGAACTTCACAGTCTGAATGGTCTAATTCTCTGTTTCAACATTCCAGCTCCTCAGATAATGAAGCAATCATTGTCCAAATGCAGCAAAACATGGTTCAAGATGGTAGCTCACTACTGCCACCTTCTCAAGGGCAACTAGGGACAGGAAATCAATGCCAGCTCAGGTCCCACAAGTGAACTACAAAATAAGTTCCTCTTTTATACATCTATCTTTCATGTTCCGAATTCTCTTTTTAATAGCTCAAGGGCTCTGTTCTCTCCTCCAATCTAACTCATCACAGTCTTTAATAACCTTCAACTATCGCTAACGTCTGTCAGATAACCAACAATATCCAGTCATTGTGGGTAAAAAGTCAATCACTGCTTCTCTAATTTCTCCAGAGCCTGTATTATGGGAATGAATATCTTGCTTGCGTCATTTATTTGAAAGTTTTGATGTACGCCCCTCTTCATTGAACTTCACAAGCAAAGCTTTCTGTCCATTTCCTCCCCTAAAAGGCATCTCATTGCTCCTAAGATGCTGCTTGGCCTGCTGTGTTCATCCAGCTCCACACTTTGTTGTCTCGCATTCTCCAGCATCTGCAGTTCCCATTATCTCTCATTGCATACTGCTCCCTTGCATTTAATTTGATCATTTGTCTTCATGTTTCTATTCCCAAACCATCTCTCTACAAGATGACAAATTCTCTCTGCATTACTCCTGCACATTTATTCTGTCACATGGCTGGTGGCTGTGAACTCCACAACAAACGAAGTTTTTTGCTAACAAGCCATTGGCTTGTGATTGCTGTCCTGACTTTGCGGTTCTGGATTTCCAGCTCCCTTCCTACCATGTTCAAGTCTAATTTTCACCGCCTACGAATCACACTTCTTCACTTTGTATTGACTGTCCAACACAGAAACAGGCCATCCAGCTGGCTTTGTCTCATTCTGTCAGTCTATCTTCTGCTCTTTCGTCCTCATACATTAATTTAGCTTTCCCTCAAATATCTACTCCTGAGGCCAGAACTCGTCAGAAAATCCCTGCTAACTGCTAGACCACCCAAATTTCTCTTGTCAAGGGTAACATAACTCCACAAAAATTCTGGGCCATAATTCCTCTATTCCATTCTTTCACAAATTCATCTTTTGCCATGAGCCGAAAATTTCTCAGGGCCTCCAGCTTTCCCCTTTCTGCTTCATCCTCAAAATATACAAAGCTAAAGACAGGTCTTAGTGATTGCTGCTTTCCAACATGCCTCTTCTTTCCTGTTAATCTTTTCAAGCATCTGAGGGGATACATTGTGAGCTGGGTCCCTTCTCTAAGGATCTCGGTGTTCTGATTGTTCCATCACACACACACACACACACACACACACACACACACACACACACACACACACACACACACACACACACACACACGCACACACACACACACACGCACACACACACACACACACACCACATGCACACACACACAGGCACAAAGATACACAACACACAGACATAAACATAGGCAGACCACTACAAACAGACAAAACACACACCCACACTCTTGTAAACCCCACAACCAGACAGACACACACAAACAACACAAATATACTACACAGACAGAGCCACAAACATAGGGCAGCACGGTGGCTCAGTGGTTAGCACAGCAGCCTCACAGTGCCAGGGACCTGGGTTCAATTCCAGCCTCGGGTGACTGTCTGTGTAGAGTTTGCACGTTCTCCCTGTGTCTGCGTGGGTTTCCTCCCACAGTCCAAAGATGTGCAGGCTAGGTGGGTCGGCCATGCCAAATTGCCCGTGGTGTTCAGGGGTGTGTGGGCTATAGGGGGATGGGTCTGGGTGGGATGTTTCAAGGGGGGTGTGGACTTGTTGGGCCGAAGGGCCTATTCCCACACTGTAGGGAATCTAATCTAAAAACATCCCACATGCACACTCTGCGCCCACCAGCAATCCTCCAACCCACCCGTGCCACAAACACATATACACACACAGATTATATCCCCCAACACGCACACACAAAGATTATGTAGACAGAAATGTGCTTTGAGTAGTAAACAATACCTCAGTGAGTGAAGCTACAACTTTCAAATGGAAATTTCCTGAGTGCATGACAGAAACATGAGTAGAAAGGTGTGATGATGCCGAGGGGGTAGGAGAAAACATCATAAAAGAGGTCCTCATCAGGAAACACCAGCAGCACCATGGTCCATTCCTAATGGCCCTGCAGTAGGTGGTGGGGAACAGGGATGCAATCTCTTGAATGCAAATATAGGGCTTGCTCAGCCACCTTTGAGAGCATTTCAATAGCAACAATGATGCTGGGTGTTTGGAGTCACATCCCAACCAGGTTAGACAAAGTAAATAGACCACTGAATTGTACACCTTCATAGCCCACCATCTCCCTCTATGGCAAATGGTACTAAGACTAGCATGTGCCAGAGTGGGACTCCTGAGCTATGTCAGGTGTTGTTCCACACAGAGTCAACTTCCATGGTGCCTTACAGGCTGCAATCAAATCACAGTGACTAGCTTTTTATTCAAATTAATCTAAGTTAAATTGCTGTGGTGGGATTTGAACACATACCTCTGGATTGAAAACAGAAATAGCTGGAGAAACTCAGCATTTCCATTGGCGTCAAGAACATAGAACATAGAATAGTACAGTACAGGTCCTTCGAATGTTGTACAATGTTGTACTGACCTATTATCCTACTAAGATCAATCTGCTCCGCATACTCTACATTGTACTATCCTCCATGTGCCTATCCAAGAGTCACTTAAAAGTCTCTAAAGTATCTGACTCCACTACCACTGCCGGCAGCGCATCCCACACACCCACCACTCTCTGTGTGAAGAACCTCTCTGAACCTACCTTCCTCCAATCACCTTAAAATTATGCCCCTTTGTAATAGTCATTTCCACCCTGGGAAAAAGTCTCTGACTATCCACTCTATCTATGCCTCTCATCATCTTGTACTTATCTGCGGAGAAAAAGCAGAATCAATGTTTCAGGTCCTCAGGTAAGGTCCCTGGATTATTACTCCAGTCACCCACACTCCAATAAGTACAATGTCACCAGTCCTGGCCAAGCGAGATACTTTAGCAGTGGTTGAGCAGAATGGCTGGTCTCTCTGTTGTATATTCTACGTAACTCAAGAAATGTGCTGCCGCATGATATGAGCTGTTAGAGACACCAACAGAGAAATTAAATCAAGGCCTATCTTTTATGTATCATCTTCTTATGTTGACATTTCCACAGGCCTCAGAACACAAGGAGTGCAGAGATTGCCTCCAATTCATACGAAAAGCACTTGAACTGGTAATTTGTCTCACTGTTCTTTCCTCAGTGCAAATAGCTCCTCACTGGCCTAGACACAGTGAACTTTAAAGCTAATTAATCTTGGCTGCTTTGGAGAAAAGGTGTTTCATTAATGTGAGCCCTTTGCTTTTTTTCTCTTTCACACGTTTTAGATTTGGTTGACTTCTCCCTCTCACTTTCTCCTTCTCACACGCAATCCAAACACAATTAGCACAGGCTGATACAGGGGAAGCCTGAGTACCAATTCTAATCAACGTCTGAGCCTAAAGCTTTGAAATGTTGGAGATTTAAGCAGATGAAACTTTGTTTTCTGAACTTTGTAGCCGTTTCCAATCGTGAAAGGATTGAGGATGTGAAGGCACAGAGTTAAGGTGATGTGTGAAGATGTAAATGCAATATATGAGGCATGAGTTATTTATTGTCACATCTATCTATTAAGATACAGTGAAAAGGGTTCTGTTACCACAATAACAACATGAGAAATAGGAGCAGGAGCAAGCTATCTGGCCTCTCTGGCCTGCTCCATCAGACAATAAGATTATGGCTGATCTTTTTCAGGACTCAGCTCCATTTACCCACCCTCTCACCATATCCCTTAGTACCTCTACTGTTCAAAAATCGATATATCTTTGCTTTCAAAACATTCAACAAGGAAGCCTCAACTGTTTGAGATAACAAAGTGTGAAGCTGGATGAACACAGCAGGCCAAGCAGCATCTTAGGAGCACAAAAGCTGACGTTTCAACCCTAGACCCTTCCTCAGAAAAGGGGATGAGGAGAGGGTTCTGAAATAAATAGGGAGAGAGGGGGAGGCAGATCGAAGATGGATAGTGGAAAAGATAGATGGAGAGGAGAGGTCTGAGTATAATCCTAATCTGCTCAATCTCTCCTCATAAGCCAACCCTCCCAACTCCAGAATCAAGAACTGCAGATGCTGGAGAATCCGAGATAACAAAGTGTGGAGCTGGATGAACACAGCAGGCCAAACAGCATCTTAGGGCCTGCTGTGTTCATCCAGCTCCACACTTTGTCAACTCCAGAATCAACCTAGTGAAACTCCTGTGCACCCCCTCCAGTGCCAGTACATCCTTTCTCAAGTAAGGAGACCAAAACTGTACACAGTAGTCCAGGTTCGGCCTCACCAGCACCCTGTACAGCTGCTCCGGTGGCATTTTGAGTTACAAGAAGAATAAAAACAAATTACATTAGCAGAGTTCATCTTCAGTACAAGATGTCTTCAAACACCGCTGCAAAGCGTATGCAAGGTCTTTCGATGGGGTCCCAGGTGTTGAGGAGTACATTCTGAGGGCACAGCAGTGAAGACACTGTCAAGAGTCCATTCTTCTGACCTACCACAACTGGGGTCCCCACTCTGAGCACTGCCACTGTCACAGCCAATTGAAAGGTGTGTGATCTACCAATGCACAGATATTGGTTACTTATGTGAGGGTTTAAAAAAAATGAAGGTCAGAGAATCCTTCTGGAACAGTGAACTAATGCAGTATATGTCAGACAACTGGTGACTGCACAGTGCTAGTGGAATAAGATGTTTATACACTGGAGTTTAAGACAGGTAGAGTAAAAACGGAAAGCCCACTAGCTTTTTTATCCCAGTTCAGAACCACCAAGGATTGATTCGAATGGAGAAAATGCATAGATTGAAAGCTTTTGGGGCGATTCGGATAATCAGAAGCAGGTTCAGTTTTATTCTCAGTACAGGCTTTCAGAAGAATTCAGGGGAAACATATTCACATCGGGAGAAAATGTTCATATCATAGAACTTGCAAACCAACGGAGGTTGATTAGGGATCTGCAGGCTTTCAGAACTGAGGAAGTTCAGGCTCTCAGATTTATGGAAAGGCTCATGACAGCAAATTTGAAAAATACTCATTAAATTGTCTTCACACTTCATGGCGAAGAAAGTGACCGCGTCTCACGCATTTCCCGCAACACATCCCTCACACCCTGCCCCCGCCACAACCGCCCCCAGAGGATCCCCCTCGTTCTCACACACCACGCCACCAACCTCCGGATACAACGCATCATCCTCCGACACTTCCGCCATCTACAATCCGACCCCACCATCCAAGAACTTTTTTCCATCCCCACCCTTGTCTGCTTTCTGGAGAGACCACTCTCTCCGTGACTCCCTTGTTCACTCCACATTGCCCTCCAACCCCACCACACCCGGCACCTTCCCCTGCAACCGCAGGAAGTGCTACACTTGCCCCCACACCTCCTCCCTCACCCCTATCCCAGGCCCCAAGATGACTTTCCATATTAAGCAGAGGTTCACCTGCACATCTGCCAATGTGGTATACTGCATCCACTGTACCCGGTGTGGCTTCCTCTACATTGGGGAAACCAAGCGGAGGCTTGGGGACCGCTTTGCAGAACACCTCCGCTCAGTTCGCAATAAACAACTGCACCTCCCAGTCGCAAACCATTTCCACTCCCCCTCCCATTCTCTAGATGACATGTCCATCATGGGCCTCCTGCAGTGCCACAATGATGCCACCCGAAGGTTGCAGGAACAGCAACTCATATTCCGCTTGGGAACCCTGCAGCCCAATGGTATCAATGTGGACTTCACCAGCTTCAAAGTCTCCCCGTCCCCCACTGCATCCCTAAACCAGCCCAGTTCGTCCCCTACCCCCACCGCACCACACAACCAGCCCAGCTCTTCCCCTCCACCCACTACATCCCAAAACCAGTCCAACCTGTCTCTGCCTCCCTAACCTGTTCTTCCTCTCACCCATCCCTTCCTCCCACCCCAAGCCGCACCTCCATCTCCTACCTACTAACCTCATCCCACCTCCTTGACCTGTCCGTATTCCCTGGGCTGACCTATCCCCTCCCTACCTCCCCACCTACACTCTCTCCACCTATCTTCTTTTCTCTCCATCTTCGGTCCGCCTCCCCCTCTCTCCCTATTTATTCCAGAACCCTCACCCCATCCCCCTCTCTGATGAAGGGCCTAGGCCCGAAACGTCAGCTTTTGTGCTCCTGAGATGCTGCTGGGCCTGCTGTGTTCATCCAGCCTCACATTTCATTATCTAGGAAACTTTGTCGTGCAGGTTTATTTCTTTCTTTGTTTTTGTCTTTTGTGTCATAAATCTCTCCCTCGTTGTTAAAGGTTCACAGCCTCATGCGAATACATCACCATGAATGACCATAATGTTACTGAAATTTCTAAAACTTCATCTGTCAAACCAGGTTTCATTCTTGGATCTGATTTGTCTGGTAGTGCTGGGACCACTACAGATAGCAGAAGGAAGCATTTTCACACAGTGAGCAGTTGGAGTCTGGAAAACACTGTGCAGGAATGTGGGGGAAGCAGAAACAAAAAATAGAGAGGAACAGGAGTTGGCCATTCCACCTCTTAGGTCTGCTCTGACATTACCAGGATCAGAGAAACCCTACAGTGTGACAGCAGGCCATTCGGTCCATCAAGTGCGCACCTATGTTCTAAATGACTCAATTTCTCCCAATATGTCATCCTGAAAAGCATCCCACCCAGACCCAGCAACACCCCCACTCTATCCCTGTAACCTTGCATTTCCCGTGACCAATCCACCTAGCCTGCACGTTTTTGGATTGTGGGAGGAAACGGGAGCACCCTGAGGAAACCTACGCAGGCACAGGGTGGACATGCAAACGCCACACAAACAGTCGCCTGAGGGTGGAATCTAACCCTGTGTGTATGTTCAGGACAGATCAGTCAGCCCTAATCCTGCTCTTTCCCCATGGCCTTGGATCCCTTTAGTCGCAGAGCTAAATATACCACTTTCTTGAAAACACATAATGGTTTGGTCTCAACTATTTTCTATGGTAGTGAATTCCTTAGGCTCATTATTCTCTGAAAACAATTCCCCTTATCTCAGGACTAAAAGGCTTAACCGTTATCCTTAAACTCGGCACAGAATCCCCTGGTTCTGGACTCCCCCACCATTGGGAGCATCCTTCTTGCAGATGACCTGTTCAGTCTGGTTACAGTTTCATGGGTTCCTATGTGATTCCTGTCATTCTTCTATGCTTCAGTGATTACAATTCTAGCTGACTCAATCTCTCCTCATATGTCAGTCCTGCCATCCCTATAATCGATTCGGTAAACCTTCACTGACACTCCCTCTATGGCAAGAACATCCTTTCTTAGATAAGGAGACCAGACCTGGAAGCAATATTCCGGGTGTGGCTTCACCTCGGCTTTATACAATTGCAACAACACATACTTGTTCCTGTACTCAAATCCTCTCATTATGAAGGCCAACATCCAGTTTTCCTTCTTTACCTGCTGCTGCACCTATGCTTTCGGGTGAGGCATTCTTTTATTCTTTCATTTAAATAATTATTTTACTTCAATGGAAACAATGTGCAAGGTTTAGCATGTTCAGATGGACCCTCACCAACTTTTATAGCCACACCATAGACAACATTTAATCTGGGTGCTTCAGAGCTTGGTACAACATCTGCTCTGCCCAGGACTGTAAGAAACTACAGAGAGTTGTGAACACAGTCCAGATCATCACGCAAACAAAGCTCCCAACCGCTGACTCCAACTATACTCCTTGTTGCTGCAGTAAGGCAGCCAACATCATCAAAGAGCCCTCCCACCCTGGTTATAATCTCTTCCAACCTCTTCTGTTAGGCACAAGACACAAAAGCTTAAACACGTGTAGCAACAGGTTGAAGAACAGCTTCTTCCCCGCTGCTATTAAACTTCTGAATGGACCTCTCAAATTTCAAATCTAATGTCAATCTTGCCATTTGCACACCTTTGTTGCAGCCATAACTTTGTATTCTTCACTCTGCTCAATTGCCCTGTGATCTCTGTTTGCTACGATCTGCCTGTACTGCACACAAAACAAAACTTTTCACTGTACTTAGGTACATGTGACAATAATAAATCAAATCAAACCAAGATTACAGGGTGAGAGTATGGCACTAAGTCATGATGCTCACTCAAAGAGCTTGTGGAGATACAAAGAGCTGAATGGCCATCTTCTATACTGTAACAATTCTGTGATTCCATTGCAAGGGAAATGGGATATAAAAGTAGGGATGTATTCTAACTGTTGTACGATGTATTGGTGTGAGCACATGTGGAGCATAGTTTCCTTATCTAAGGACACAACAACATGAGATGCAGTTCAGAGAAGGTTCACTTGACTGATAACTGGGATGGTGTTATCAGATGAGGAATGGTGTGTCTGTATCTGCTGGAGTTTACAAGAGTGAGAGGTAATCATATTGAAGAACCTCATCAAATCTCCCTTGTGGGAGGGACTAGGACCAGGGAACGCCATTTAAAAATCCACGTTAGGTGAAAATGAGGACATCTTTTCCTCTCAGATGATTGTCAGTCTTTGAAACTCTCTTCATCCTTGAGCAACGGGGTAGATTTATTAAAGATTTTTGAGGAAATGACAGACAGCTCCTTAACTAACAAGGGAGTTAAAGTCCATCCGGGTTAGGCAGGAATGTGGGGTTGAGGCCATAATCAAATTAGCCACTATCTTGGGGAATGGCAGAACTGACTCTGAGGGACGCCTGCACCTAATTCATATGAACTTATGTTCAAAGTAGATGCATGCTAAACAACTAGCAAGCTTGATCTGTCCCTTTAGTTGGATGAAATCAGAATGAATGGATTGTGAAGTGAGGTTTCACAAGAATTATTTCACTTCCAATTTTAACTGGCTGTAGTGTCACTTATGTATTGCAAGTCTCATTTACCAGTGGAAAGTCCTTCAGCAATATTCTGGGACCATATCTAATACAGTATCTCTGGGAGGGAAAAATATCTGCAAGAAAATTCAAGGCAAGCAATTTCTATTTGAGATGCTCCCCTTCCTGACTCTAACCGTAGCAAAGCTCTTAACATCTTGGTGAAAAAACCTATCGATAATGTCACATTTCTGAACTACACCTCTCCATTATAAACAGACACCATTTGTAGTGGGCTGAGGGAAACCGGTCGGTGGATATCCAGGTGGACCATTCGCCACACCTCGGAAAAATGCCTTTGCATCAACCAGCTCCATCTGTTTACCTCCCAGGCTTTATATCCCTTGTTCCTTTCGTGGCTTTTAGAAGATCCCATAATATTTCACAGATGATGGATTGTAGTTACTTTAGAGGTATAGGCAGCCAGTGAGCAAAGTGACCCAAACATCAACAAGAAAAATGATCATAAAGTCATAGACATTCATGAGGCAAAAGGAGACACTTTGGTTCATCAAATCAGTGTCGGCTGTCCATGGGCTATTGCAGTCAGTCCAATTCTGACCCCCCTAACCCAGCTGCCTTCAAGTTTATTTCTGTTAAGTGTCTACTTGAAGTCATCGATCAGACGTGGGAGCGGAAGTAGGCCATTCTGCCCATCGAGTCTGCTCTGTCATTCAATGAGATCATGGCCGATCTGATAACCCTCAACTCCAATTTCCTGCCTTTTACCCACAACCCTCGATTCCCTTCCTGATTAAAAATCTGTCTCTGTCAGCCTCGAATATTCTTAATGACCCAACCTCAACAGCCCATTTGTGGTAAAGAATTCCACCGATTCTCTAAACCCCAGAGAGAAGACATTCTGTCTTAAACAGGCAACCCCTTGTTCTGAGATTATATACTCTCAGCACAGTCTCTCTCACAATGGGAAACAACCTCTCTGCATCCACCCTGTTCAGCCCCTTAAGAATCTTGTCCATTTCAATAAGATCGCCTCTCATTTTTCTCTATTCCAACAAATACAGTCACAACCTACTCTACCTCTCCTCATAGGGTAGTCCCTCCATACGTGGGATCAGCCCAGTCAACTTTCTTTCCTTAGGTAAGGCAGCCAAAACAGCTCACAGTATTCCAGCTGTGGTCTGGCTTGTGCCCAGGTTAAAACACAGACAGATTTTACATACCTAAAATGCATCATCTGACCTGAGATGTCACCTCTATGCATGGATAAAACCTTCAATTATCTGGGGGCAATGACCTGAAAGAAATTCTGGGATTGGCATTGCAATGAATTGAAATTTGTGTCTCCTTTCTAACTGATTAAAGATTCAACAGGATGCAGTCAGCAAGGGACTTTAGGGTTGGTACCTTTCTGCTTTTGAATTCTATGACAGTATACCTCCCATTCCCACAGTACACCTGACGAAGGAGCAGAAAACCAAAGGTTGGTTATCTTGCAATGCGACAGACTTTCTGGTCCTTGTTGCTTTTTGCTAGCTGTTTATATTGCACAAGATCTTCTTCCTCCCCAACTCGTTAACAAATCCCTCTATTCCTTGCTCCCATACATGCCTATCCAGCTTCCCCCAAATGCTATTGTGCTTAACCGATTCACAAATTCCCCACACTAACCACTTTCTGGGTGAAGAGGCTTCTCCTAAATTAATCATGCGACTTCCATAGTTTTACTGCTCCTGGTCATTAGAGTTGTCCCTGTATTAGAAAAAAAAATTCTCTCTTTTTAAGGAATCATTTACAAGATTCAGCCATCATTGGCTGGACCAATATTTAATATCCATCCCCAATTACCAAGAGGGTAATTGAGGACCAACCCCACTGCTATGGATCTGCAGTCATCAAGACCAAAAGGTGAATTTCCTTCTGTAAAGGGTATTAAGGAAGCCAATGGGTTTTTATGACAGTGGGTTGTGGTTATGTAACTGTTTAATTCTAGATTTTTTGATTTAAATCAAATTGCACCATGGTGAGATTTGAGCCCATGCTTGGAAAGTGAGTATGTGGTTTGGGTTATGGTATGTTGCCTTGAGTTCTGGATTACTAGCCCAGTGACATTAACACTACTCCATCACCACCTTGCTTGGCACTATATTGTCAGTCCTTCAATGTCACTGGGTCCAAATCCTGGAACTCATCCCCCAAACAGCAATGGGGATGCACCTTCATTTTTTACACGTATCACTGGCTGAGCCAATATTTATCATCTACCCCTAGTTGTCATTGAGAAGATGGTGGTGAGCGGAGGAATATGAGAGCAGGAGTAGGCCATTCAGCCCCTCAAGCCTGTTCCACCATTCAATGAGGCCATGCCCTATCCATAGCCTAGCTCCATGTACCTGCCTTTGGCCCACATCTCTTAATACCTTTGCTTAACAAAAAAACAGTATCTCTCACAGATTTAAAATTAACAACCCATCCATCGTCCACTGCTTTTTGTGGAAGAGAGCTCCAAACCTCTCTCACCCTTTGTCTGTAGGAATGCTTCCTATCATCCTTTGCATTTATATAATTCGTTCATCATATATTCTACTATCGAAGATGCTGCTGGAATGTGGCAGCATTATCCACTTTTCACTGTACATAGGTACAAGTGGCAATATGTAAAATACAGTGAAATGTTAAATAAATGAACCCAACACCTCTCCTGAATCTTCTGGCCTTAATTCTCGGACTGTGCCCCCAAGTTCTAGAATCTCTAACCAATGGAAATAGTTTATCCTCCTTGTCTTTTCCAGTTAATATCTTGAAGACCTACAAAGCCACCAGGTTAAGCCACCTCCAATCTCTCTCAGTACTCTGCAGTAAGACAGTAGCAACTTTATTTCTTATATTCAATCTATCCAGGTAAGCAACCAGCGTCAAGTGATTTCTAGGTTGACATTGGTGAGGTGCTATCTTGAACCACTGCAGTCCACAAGAGTCTAGGAAGCACCGCAATGCTATTGGGGAGGGAATCCCAGGGAAGACTCATACCCCAAGAATTACAGTAGTTTAAGACGGCAGCTCACTACCACCTTCTCAAGGGCAATGGGCAACAAATGATGCCAGTGACGTTTACATCCGAAGGAAAAACTAAACACCACACGATGATAATTTTACCGACCAGGTCAGGTCACCTCTCAACCTCGTACTCTCTGGACAGAAACAAAAACCTCAATCTGTCCCGTGAAGTGTTTGGAAGTGTTGTTGTTGTAATGTAGAGGGATAAGTGGGCAGCTGTCACTGAACGCTCATCAAGGTACCAAAGGTCGGTTATCTCCTTCTGTGCTGGCGCTCAGCAGCCGCATCCCAGGTCACTGAGGAGGGACTGGGTCAATGGGGGGCTGTAATCTACACTGCCGGCCCTGTGGGCAATGACAGACTTTGTGTGTGTGTGTGTGTGTGTGTGTGTGTGTGTGTGTGTGTGTGTGTGTGTGTGTGTGTGTGTGTGTGTGTGTGTGTGTGTGTGTGTGGAGGGGGGTGTTACGTGCCATTAGATCAGAAGATTTACAGCCAGCAGCGGATCCAGGGTGATCTGACTGCCTGATTCGCGACGTGAACATCTGTTCTCAAGTTTAGCCGTGTGCTGAGATGGCACTCAGGGTAGAGCACCTCTGTTGTCCAGAGTGTTTCGAGGGCCGAAGGGCCCGTACTGCGTTGTAATGTTGTATGTTCTACGTTTTCGCGGTGGGTTGGACAGTTTGTTGACTCCGCGTCTATTTTCCGGAAAAAAAAATTCCCTTTCAAGACAGCGGCGAGGCTAAACCTGCTATCCACGCAGGAACGATTCAGCGATCGCAGACTGGAGCCAAAGGTGTGATTAGATTCTAACATCTAAGGGCTGGGGTCAGAGATGCTTTGCCAACCCTGCCAGGCTGAGCGGCGTGGTATAGCTGTATGTACGCGGTAAACACAGGAAAAACTCGACAATGAATTTGATTCGATTTCATTTAAACGCCGTCGTGAGTATCTTGCTGCAAAATACAGCGAAAGCTGGTGTACAGAGTCGCCACTCACCACACCATCTTAAAACATTTACAGCCCTTCTTGTTAACTGCTCCATCTTGGTAAAGTACTACAGGCTCCCAACAAAGCAGAGCCAAAAGTCCTCAGTAGATCAGGATTATTCCTAATCTGCTGAAGGTTTTCAGTTATCTTCTGTTTTTATTTCAAATTCCCAGCATCAGCAACGTCTGCCTTTGTTCAAATCTCCGAGTGCCTTTTTAATGACATGCTAGGTGTGACAGCCCACCTCCTTGTTAGTGATAATTAACTATGACGCTACTAGCTATGTCGACATTACACCCGTGAATCCAGTCCAAACATACTCCACTGACTGGAAAGTACTTTGGGCTTTGAAGTTGTGAAGGCACTTTAAGTGTGGAGTTTCATTCCTTCAGATTTCCATTGTTCACAGATTTAAGGCATTGTGACAGCTGGCAGCCCATGATGTCCATTAGACCATAAGATAAAGCTACAGAATGAGGCCATTCAGCAGATTGAGTCTGCTCTGCCATTCAATCACAGCTGATGCATTTCTCAACCCCATTCTCCTGCCTTCTCCCTGTAACCCTTGATCCCCTTACTAATCAAGAACCTAACTATCTCTGTCTTAAATACAGCCTACATGCTACTCTTTGGCAACAGTTCCACAGAATCACCACCCTCTGGCTGAAGAAATTCCTCCTTATCCCAGTTCTAAAGAGTTGTCCCTTCATTCTGAGGCAGTGCTCTTGGGTCCTAGTCTCTCATACTAGTGATAACATCTCCTCCACATACACTCGATTCAGGCCTTTCAGTATCCTGTAAATGTCAATCAGATCCCCCCCCCCGCCATCCTCCTAAACTCTATCAAATACAGACCCAGAGTTCTGAACCACTCCTTACATGACAAGCCTTCCACCCCCGGGATCATTCTTGATGAGCTCGTCTGGGCCCCTTCCAATACCAGCGCATCCTTCCTTCCTGCTTCTGCATTCCGCTCCATTACTGTGATGTACTTATGCAATGTATGATTTGCCTGGATAGCACACAATACAACACTTTTCACTGTATCTCAGTGCACGTGACAATAATAAATCAAATCAAATCACATCAGATTCAGGGCCCAAAACTGCTCACACTATTCTCAAGGAACTCTGATGAGAGCCTTAAACAGCCTCAGCAGTACATCTCTGCTCCTGTATTCTAGCCCTTTTTATATGAATGCAAATATTGCATTTGCTTTCCTAAGTGCTAACTGAGCCCACTTGTTAAGAGAACCCTGAAATTCAATTCTCAAGTCCCATTATGCTTCAGATTTCCAAAGCCTTTCCCTATTTAGAAAATAGTCAATGCCTCTATTCTTCCTACCAAAGGACATAACCTCACACTGTCCCAAATTGTATTCCATCTGCCCATTCTTTACCCACTCTCCCAGCCTGTCCAAGTCCTTTTGCAGCCTCTCTGCCTCCTCAATACTACCTGTCCCTCCACTTGTCTTTGTATCATCTGTAAAATTAGCAACAATGCCCTCAGTTCCTTATTCCACATTGCTACTGTTTAACATGAATAGTTATGGTCCCAACACTGACTCTGTGGCACTCCACTAGTCACCAGCTGCCATCCTGGAAAAGACCCCTTTATCCCCGCTTTCTGCCTTCTGCCAGTCAGCCAATCCTCAATCCATGCCAGTACCTTGCCCCTAATACCATAGGATCTTAAAAAAAATGAAAGAGCTGTCAATGCTAAAAATCAGGAACAAAAACAGAAGTTTCTGGGAAAGCTCAGCAGGTCTGGCAGCATCTGTGAAGAGAAATCAGAGTTAACGTTTCAGGTCTGAAGACCCTTTCTCAAAATTGATGTTACCTGGGAAAATTTCCATTTGTATGCAGAAGATAGGGTGGGGAGGGGCTAAGGAGTAGATAATGGGTGGGGATAGAGCGCATATAGAGAGAAGAACAGTTGGACACACAAAGGAGTTGGTAGCAAACTGGTTGGGAGGGCGAATAGCTGTTAATGGGAACTGTTAGTGACTAACAATAGGAGATGTGGAATGGCAGGCTGTGTGGTAACAAGGTCTGGTGTGTGGGGTAGGGGGCCAAGATATGGGAAAGTTCAGGCCCTAAAATCCTTGAACTCAATATTGAGTCCAAAGAGCTGCAGGATCCCCAAACGGAAAATGAGGTGTTGTTCTTCCAGCAGAGCGACCCTGGAGCACAGCAGCAACCCAGAGACAGAGATGTTGGCCAGGAAACAGGGTGGTGTGTTAAAGTGGCAGGCAATAGGTAGCTCAGGTTCTTTTTTGTGAGCAGAACGTAGATGTTCTGCAAAGCGGTCACCCAGTCTACGCTTCATTTCCCCAATGTAGAGATGACCATATTGTGAGCAGTGACTAGATTGTGGAAAGTGCAGGTGAAGTGTTTTTTCACCTGGAAGGTATGTTTGGATCCTTGGATAGTGGGGAGGGAGGAAGCAAATGGGCAGGTGTTACACTTTCACCAGTTACAGGGGAAGGTGCCGTGAGGTTGTGTTGGGAGAGATGGAAGAATGGACCTGGGTGTCCTGCAGAGAATGTTCCCTGCGAAAGGTAGACAAGGGAGGGGAGGGGAATGTGTGTTTGGTGGTGGCATCTTGCTGGAGGTGACAGAAATGGCATCTGATGATCTTCTGGATGTGGATGCTGATGGGATGGTAGGTGAGGACAAGGGGAACCCTATTGATGTTGTGGGAAGGAAGAGAGGGGGTGAGGGTGGAAGTGCGGGAGATAAGTCAGACCTGGTTGAGGACCCTGTCGACAGCAGAGCTGGGGAATCCTCATTTGAGGAAGAAGGTGGACATTTCGGAGGCTCCCTTGTCAAAATTGGCCTCATCGATACATACATGATGGAGACACAGGAACTGGGAGAATGAGATGGAGTCTTTACAAGAAGCAAGGTGTGAGGATGTATAGCTCAGGTAGCTGTGGGAGTCAGTGGGTTTATTGTGGATATTAGTGGCCAGTCTATCCCCAATATTAGGAACAGAGATGTCAAGGAAGGGAAGGGAGGAGTCAGAGATAGATCAGGTAAAAATGAGGGCAGGATGGACATTGGAAGAGAAATCATTGAGCTTTTCCAAATCTGAATGAGAGAGGGAAGCACTACTGACGATATCATCAATGTATCGGAGAAGGAGTTGTGGGTGGGGGCCGGAATGGGACTGGAACAGGGAATGTTCCACATACCCCATGAAGAGACAGGCATTACTGGGCCCCATGTGGGTATCGATGCCCACCCCTCTGACCTGAAGAAAATGAGAGGAGTCAAAAGGGAAGTTGTCGAGGGTGAGGACAGGTTGGGCCAAGTGGAGGAGGGCGGGAGCGGGAGAGGATGTTTCAGGCCTTTGCTCCAAGAAGAAGCAGAGAGCCCTCAGACCCTCCGGGTGAGGGATGGACATGTTAAAGGGATAGCATGCCTGTGGTAAAGAGGAGGTGGCTGGAGCCTGCAAACTGGAAATTCCAAAACTGGTATAAAGGGTCAAAGGAATACCATGGGATCTTAACTTATTTAGCTAACATCTGTGCAGCACATTGTCAAAGGCCTTCTGGAAATCCAAATATCCACTGGCTCTGTAGTGCCAATCTTCTTCCTTTTTCCCATATCCCTGCTCATCATTTCTAACCAAATATCCATCCCATACCCTCTCGAACGCCTCAATTGAACCTACCATTACCACATTTCCAGGCAGCACGTTCCAGACCCTAACTATTCACTGCAAGAAAACTCACGTCTCTCACATTACCCTTGTTTCCTATGCACAGCACTTTAAATCCTCTTGTTTGTTTTACAAGCAGGAGAAGCTTCTCCCTCTCTATTCTGTCCAACCAGCTGTTGTTGGACATAAAAATGTATCGCTACAAATTATTTTTTTTATTTACAGTTTCTGCCTTTATTTACCTAATCTCTCTCCTCGTCCAATGTTGCTTCGCCTCTCTTTACTTCTCATTCTGCTCCTGGTCTCACAACAAATTGACCTGCTCACTGTCAGTCCTTGCCTTTTATCTGCACAATCCTTCAATCTGGTTGTTTGAGGAGGTGAACACTTGCTTGTCTCGTGTACTCACATCTCAGTTACCCTGAATCCCCTCTTTAGTGTTATTCCTTCACATGTTCGGCAATTCAGTAAATGTTTGAAGAATCTCAAAGCGGACAAAATTAGAACTTAGGAATGAGGTGCAGGTATAGACCATTTGGCTTGTTGCTTTAGATCTGTTTTCTTTATTCACTTGTGGGATGTGGGTGTTGCTGACTGGGTCAGCATTTAATGCCTGTCCTTAGTTGGCCTCGAGAAGGTGTTGGAGAGCTGCCTTCTTGAACCGCTACAGTCCATATGCTCTAAGTAGACCAACAGTGTTACTGGGAGGGAAGTAGTCAGGGGCTTCAAAGGTGCTGTCAAAGGATCTTTAGTGAATTTCCACTGTGCATCTTATAGATTGTACGCACTGCTGTTACTGAGCATTAGTGATGGAGGGAGTGAATGTTTATCGAAGCAACCACATCCATAAACAGCCATGGCCTCGACCGTCCAGAAGGACAAGGGCAGCAGACACATAGGAGCGCCGCCACCTGCACATTCCCCTCCAAGCCACTCACGATCCTGACTTGGAAATATATCGCTGTTCCTTCTGTGTCTCTGGGTCAAAATCCTGGAATTCCCTCCCTCGTGGCGTTGTTGTTCAACCTACTGCACATGGACTGTAGCAGTTCAAGATGGCAGCTCATTACCGCCTTCTAAGGGTGACAGGGATGGGCAATAAATGCCGACGCAGCCAGTGATGCCCACATCGCATGAGTGAATGTTAAGAAGAAATCTATCGATTTCCATCTTGAACATCTTGTTAGTGAGACTTTGCAGCTCTCTGGGGGAGAGAATTGCAGAGATTCAGTTCCTGTTGTGAAGCAATTTCTCCTCCTCTCAGTCCTAAATGGCTGACCACATGAGAGTTAGCATGGAAGCGCTGAATATTTACAGTACGGAAGGAGGACATTCAGCCCATCCTGTCCATGCTGGTTTACTAGATGAGCTCATGGCCCATTGCCTTTGCCTTCTGCTAAATCTCAGTACTTTTTCATCTAGATGCTGAAATCATCCTTAAGGTCAGACTAGTCTAACTAATGGCACATACAACTTGACCAATGCCAAACAAGATTAGAAGAATGTTTTTTATGCTTTAAATTGACCATTGCTTTGGACTGCGAAGCCGTTTGGTAAAGAGTACATGCAATCTACCTTGTTTAGCAAGCAGCATCATGTGAAAGCGTGTGATTTATATTTTGAAGTTGGTGCACAGCAGTATGTTGAACTCCTGAGTCAATCAATATTCAACACGTAAAGTTATGTTAGATTTGCCAAGAACCTTGGTGAGACTGCACCTATAGAGCAGAATTCCAGTCTCCATGTTATCGAAACAGATAGAGAGGCATTGGAAAGACTGCATCAAAATGATTGACCATAACAGGAGGATTTTGGCAATGGGAAAGAGAGAGATCATCTCTGGGCTGATCGGGTGTGGCTGGGTTTGAAGTTTAAGTGTGAAGAGGAGAGGTTTTCACTTATACAGAAGACCAAGACTAGTCCCCACTAAATTCAGTAAGGAATCCTACAGACAATTCTTAACCCAGACAATGATTGGTAGGGGATATTTGTGAGTGGATGAAGCAGGTGCCACATACATGCAAAGCCAAATAAGGGCATGTGGAATAAAACAAGGGTAGAATGCTTTAATCAACCCGTGTAGTTGTATTAAGATACATCTCAGGGATAGATAGAACTTAACCCCAGGTCTTCTCACCCAGAGGGAGGAACATTACCACTCTGCCTCAACAGCTGAAATTCTGGTAGGGCCAAATGAGTGAAGAGAGTCATAGAATCCTACAGCATAAAGTTCTTTGGCCCACCAGGTCTGTGTGATCAACAAACATTAAACTACATCCCATTTGCTTGCATTTCGTCCATAGCCTACTATGATCGGGCATTTTAAATTCTCAGCCAGATGGCCTGGTGGTACTGTCACTAGATTATTAATCCAGAGACACCAGTAATGTTCCGGGTACCCACGTTCAAATCCCGCCACAGCAGATGATAGAATTTGAATTCAAAATGATGTTAGAAGTTAAGACCTTAATGATAACTGTGAATCCATTGTTGATTGTCAGGAAAAACCCATCTGATTCACTAATGTCCTTAAGGGAAGGAAACTGCCATCCTTACCTGGTCTGGGCCTACAGGTGACTCTAGAACCTCAGCAACTTGTCAACTCTCAACAACTGGGGACAGGTATTAAATCAGAGATAATGGGAACTGCAGATGCTGGAGAATCCAAGATAACAAAGTGTGGAGCTGGATGAACACAGCAGGTCAAGCAGCATCTCGGGAGCACAAAAGCTGATGTTTCGGGCCTAGACCCTTCATCAGATTTCTGATGAAGAGTCTAAGCCCGAAATGTCAGCTTATGTGCTCCTGAGATGCTGCTTGGCCTGCTGTGTTCATCCAGCTAGACACTTTGTTATCTTAGACAGGTATTAAATGTTGCCTTAGCCAGCGACACCCATATCGCATGAATGAATAAGTAAGTTGCATGAAATAGAGATAACAAGGTGTAGAGCTGGGATGAACACAGCAGACCAAGCAGCATCTTAGGAGCAGGAAAGCTGACATTTCGGGCCTAGAGCCTTCATCAGGCCCGAAACGTCACCCTTCCTGCTCCTCTGATGCTGCCTGACCTGCTGTGTTCATCCAGCTCTACACCTTGTTATCTCGGATTCTCCAGCATCTGCAGTTCCTATTATCTCTGATACATGACATCTTAAATGCTGTACCCGCTTCCACCAACTTCTCAGGCTGCACTTTCCATATTTTTACCACCTTCTGGGTGAAAAAGATTTCATTCTTGGATCTCCTTGAAACCACTTGCTTCTCACCTTAAACTTATGCCCTCTGGCCTGCCAAGGGGAAGGAGGGGACTCCCTGTAAAACATAAACACTAGAATTTGAATGGGTTGCTTTGCAATTTGATTTAAAGGCAGGTTATCACCGTCCCCCGAGCGGGTACACCTGTTTACAGAGACCAGATGGCAAGATGGAGCCCCAGTGAAGTATCGCGAGCGTAAAAAAACACCCAAAAATGTAACATAACGGACTTACCACAAGGTTCCCAATGACCATGACCAGCATGAAGACAAGGATACACAGGGGCTGCCCGGCCACCTCCATACAATCCCACATGGTCTCGATCCACTCACCGCACAGGACACGGAACACGATGAGGAACGAGTGGAAGAAGTCAGACATGTGCCAACGTGGGAGGGTACACTTGGTGGAGATTTTACAAACACATTCAGTGTAGCTTTTGCCGAAGAGCTGCATTCCAACCACAGCAAAGATGAAGACAATGATGGCCAGTACGAGAGTCAGGTTTCCCAACGCACCCATCGAATTCCCAATGATCTTAATTAGCGTGTTGAGGGTAGGCCATGACTTTGCCAGCTTGAAGACTCGGAGCTGCGGAATTAAATGGGACAAAAAGGAAACCTTGCATCAGACAAGGTGGGTAATAATTATCACAATGACTGGGTAAAGTACAACGATGTTTAATTATAGTTTTCCAACAAACTGAATCTCACAACAATTCAACAAGTCAACTGATGGCCTGAAGTCTATTGTTTTCCATTCGGAGCGTATGTTACACTGCAAATATTTACATCAGCTTCTATTCATTGAATTGGGTGGTTCAAAAGTGAAAAGAAGAACATGCAGTAAAGGGATGGAGTGGCCACGTGGGCTGTCCTTCTACATACACTCTCTCAACCTTAGGTTTCAGTAGAAGTGTAGAGTTTTACAGTACAGAAGAAGTCCATTTGGCCCATTATGTCTTTACTGGCTCTCAAAAGGGCTTCACTCTCCAGCCCTATCTCCATAGCTCTCTACCTCCATCAGTTTCAAGTATATCTCCAGCTCACTTCTGAAGCCTCCGCTGGAATCCAACTCCACCACTCTCCTAGGCAGCGCATCCCAAATCCTAGCGACTCTCTGAGTAAAAGAGTTTCTCCCCATCTCATTCTTGGCTCTCTTGCAGATAACCTTGAAATTGTGATCCCTAGTTACTGACATACCAACTAGTGGAAACAGAATATCCTTCTTCCCCCTCTCAAAATTGTTCATAATTTTGAACTCTTCAATAAGGTCATCTTTGAATCTTCTCAGCTCCAGGAAGAATAAGCCCAATCTCTCTAAATCTTTCCTTGTATCTAAAATCCCTCATTCCGAGGGCTGAAGGGCCTGTACTGTGCTGTAATGTTCTCTGTTCTCTCTGTTCTCTCTCTCTGATATCACTCTAGTGCACTTTCTCCAGGGCTTGAATATCTTCCTTAAATAAGGTGCCCAGAACAGAACACAACACTCCAAATGTAGCCTGACCAATGATTTGTAGAGCTACAGCGTCACTCCACAACTGAAATAGAAGTTGCTGGGAAAGCTCAGCAGGTCTGACAGCATCAGTGAAGAAAAAGTCAGAGTTAACGTTTCGGGTCTGGTGACCCTTCCTCAGTGCTGCCCCTCAGGGATTGATCCTGCTGTGCACCTCCAGGTTCACCCTGACTGACTCCGCTCCCCAGGTATTTATTCTGCTGTTCACCCCCAGGATCGCTCTAACTGACCCTGCTCCTCTGGGATTGATGCTGCTGCTGCTGTCCATTCTTAGACTGATCTATTTCCTCTAACATTTTTACTTTGGTTGGTATGAAGATGCAGCAAGTAAGTAGGAATGCTAAGAGAATGGTTATTATTTATTGCAAGGAGAGTTGAATGCAAGCTTAGGGAAGTCATGCTTCAGTTATGTAGGGCACTGGTAAGTCCATTCCTGAATAGTGTGTTCAGTATTAGACACTGTACTTAGCAAAGGATATAAATGCATTATAAGCGCTGCAGGAAAGATTTATGTGAAATACCTTCGAATGAGTGGGTTGTCTCATTATGAAAGGTTGGATGGCTTAGATTCATATTTGCTGACGTTTAGAAGAGTCAGAGGTGACTCGTTTGAAAGAAAATGATCCTGGGCTGTCTTGATAAAGTAGATTAGGAAAAGCTTTTTCTTTTAATGGGAGAATCTAGAACTAGGGGAGAGTCACAGATTTAAAATGAGGGGTAACCCATTTAAGATATTCGTTTGAATGTGGTTAAGGTAGAAGTGGATAGGTTTTTAACAATCAACTGGGTGAGAGGTAATCAGGGAGGGGTAGTGGAATTGGGTTTCAATCAGATCAGCCAAGTTCTTGTTAAATGGCAGAGTAGGCTTATGGGCCGAATGGCCTACACCTGTTCCTAACATGGATGATCTTATGACCTGGAGGGGGGTGCTGCTGATGAGAACAGTGGAAGCAGGGAGGCTGAAAGATTTCAAAGGAAATTGAGTGGGGCACTTGAGTGAACTAAACTGGCAAAGCTGTTGGAATAGAATGGGGACATCTTTGCCTCCATAAACAAAAAAAAACCTTCTTGGTATCTCTCCTATCTTTTGTTTTTAGTTTCTGTCTCACAATTTATGCATTTCTGTGTTACCCACTGACCTACTCTCAGTCACTCACTTCTGTTCTCCCTTAATGAGGGACATAGAGCACAGGAACAGGCCCTTTGGCCCACCATGTCTGTGGCGACCGTGATGCCATTCTAAACTAATCCCATCTGCCTGCTCACGGCCCATATCTGTCTATTCTCCACCCGTTCATGTGTCTGTTTAAATGCTTCTTAAACTTTCTGCTATCATATCTGTTTGTATCACCTCCCTTAGCATCACGTTCTAGGCACCTACTACCCTCTGTGTCAGAAGCCTGCCTAGTATATCTCCTTTAAACCCTCCTTCTCTCATCTTAAACATACGCTCCCTAGTATTTGACATTTTACATCCTGGGAAAAAAATTCTTATTAGCCACCCTGTCCATGCATCTCATAATTTTACACACTTCCATCAGGTCACCCCTCAGCATCCAACGCTCTTGTGACAATAATCCATAATATATCATTCATCTATTGGCATTGAATAACTCCCCCATCCCACCATTAGTCCCCAGTAGAACTGCGGGACCACCTTGATCACATGGCCGGTAACAATTCAATACATCTCCAGCTTATTACAGGTAACTTTGGGCTTGTCTGATTCACAATCCTCACATCCCCAGAATAAATTATGCTTTATTTTGAATGGTTCAAACAGTGGGAGACAAAAGGTTAATACTGGTTAATTGTTAGAATGGGATGAGAGAGGTTACGCAGATGATTTTTTAAAAAAAATATAAAATTATGCCTCTATTAAAATGCTGTAAAATGGCCACAAACAGATTCAAAGGCAAAACCACCTATTGATATGTTAGTTGTTTATAAACAGATGCTTAATTGTGTATTCTATAAACATCATAGACCAAGTTAAAAGGTGAAGGAAATATATCTGACTGTTATACAATAACATGAGGCTTGTGCCTTCAGGCCAGTGAAATGGATTGCAGGTGTGAATTAAATCAGCTTCCTCCGATCAGTGAGGGTTCCAAAATGCTAAAGAAAGTCACAGATGTTGCTGTCATTTACCGAAACAATTGATTTCTGGTGGATTAGAACCGTAGCCTCACCCGCCGGCCCACCCGCCCCATCCCCCACCTCCACATTCAACCATCTCCATCCCCGCCTCCAGTTACCCCTGCACATTGATTGGTCACAGGGTTAAGAATTGGCAACCATTCTTTCATGGGATGTAGGAGTTGCTCTCCGGAATCATAGAATTCCTACAGTGTGGGAGCAGGCCACTCAGCCCATCAAGTCCATGTTGACCCTCTGAAATGCATCACACCCAGAACCAACCCTGCTACCTCATTCCTGTAACCTTGCATTCCCCATTACCCATCCACCAAGCCTGCGCATTCTTGGATGCTATGGACAATTTAGCATGGCCAAACCCCTAACCTGCATGTCTTTGGACTGTGGGAGGAAACTGGAGCACCTGGAAGTAACCCACACAGACACTGGGAGAATGTGCAAACTCCACACGGACAGTTACCCGAGGCTGGAATTGAACCCAGGTACTTGACACTGCCAAGCAAGTGTTAACCACTGAGCCACCATGGCATGATAACATCTTTCCTATAACTGGGCAACCAGAACTGAAGGGTCATCTAGACTTGAAATATTGGTTTGCCTTCTCTCCATGGATTCTGCCTGACCCACTGTTATCTCCAGCACCTTTTATTTTCAGTCCAGGTTCCAGCATCTGCTGTAATTTTCTCCTACATGACTTCCCAACTCCTACATGGAAAGGACTGAGCAATGAAGGCAAGTATGCCAAATGCCTTTTTAACCACTCTGTCTATATGTGATGCAAACTTCAAAAGAATTATGTACCTGAACACCCTAGGCCCCTCCGTTCTGCAATACTACACAAAGCCCTACCAATAATTGCATCAGCCCTACATCTATCAATTCTCCTTTAAATAAATAAATTAGTTTAACCACATTTCTCTATCACAAAGCCATATTGACTGTGCCTGAGCATCTTGAATTTTCCAAAGTAACATGCTATATAACATCTTTAATAATAAATTCTGACATCCTCCATATGACAGATGGTAAGTCTGTAATTTCCCGCTTTCTATCTCTAACACCTTTTGAACAAAAAGTTACTTTCGCTATTTTCCAAATTAATGGAACCTTCTAAGTAATTTTGGAAAAATAAAACCAACACTTCAATTATCACATTACTTCTCAGACCTGAGGATGTAGTCCATTGGGACCTGGGGACTAGTCAGCCTGTAACTCCAACAATTTGCTCAGTACCTCTTCCCCGCTGATTATAATTTCCTTGAGTTCCTCCCTCCCTTCCACTGCCTGATTTATAGTTATCTGGGAGTCACAGAGTAACACAGCATGGAAGAGGCCCTTCAGCCCATCAAGTCTGTGCTGCTCTATTTACACTAAATCCCACTTTCCAGCACTTGGCCTGTGGCCTTGAATGTTATAGCATTACAAGTGCCCATCCAGATGCCTGTTAAAGACTGTAAGATTTACCACCTCAACTAGCCTCCCAAATAGTGTATCCTAGATTCCCACCACCCACTGGGTGAAAAATATTTTTCTCAAATCCCTCTAAACCTCCTGCCCTTCGCCTTAACATTATGTCCCCTCAATATTGACTCTTTAACTAAAGGGAACAGCTGCTTTCTATCCACCCAGGCCATGTCCCTCTCAACCTTAGAAGCCTCTGTCAGGTCAACCTTTAGGTGGAGGCAATGGCCTAGTGGTATTAATCCAGGAAACCCAGCTAATCTTCTGTGAACCCATGTTCAAATCCTATAACAGCACGTGGTCGGATTCAAATTCACTTTTTAAAAATCTTGAATTAGGAATGTAATGATGAACATGAAACCGTTGCTGATTGTCAGAAAAAATCCATCTGGCTTACTAGAGTCATTCATTAATACAGCATGGAAATAGGCCCTTCAGCCCAAACTCGTCCATGCTGACCCTGGTGCCCACTCAGCCAGTTCGAACTGCTGGTCCATATCCCCCTAAACCCTTCCCATCCACATACCTATCCAAATCTTTTTTAAATGTAGCCTCAACCACTTTTACTGGCAGCCCATTCCAAATATGCGCCACTCTCTGTGTGAATAAGATACCCCACAGGTCCTTCTTAAATCTTTTCCCTCTCACCTTAAACCCTCTAGTTTACATTTCCCCATTCAAGGGAAAAAGGCGATATGCAATCATTCTACCTATGCCCCTCATGACTTTATACACCTCAAATACTGGTGTCCTTCAGGGAAGGAAATCTGCTATCCTTACCTGGTCTGGCCATATGCGACTCCAGGCCCTCAGCAATGTGGTTGACTCTCAACTGCCCTCTGAAATTGCTCAGTAAGTCACTCAGTTCAAGGATAGTTAGGGATGGGCATAGATACTGGCAATGTGAATAAGAAAAAAAACCTTCTCTGTTCCAAAGAAAACAATGTGAGCTTATCCAGCCTTTCGTCAAAGCTAAGGTGTTCCATCCCAGGCGACATCCTCGTGAATCTCTTCTGCACCCACATCCTTCCAATAGCATGGTGACCAGAACAGTGCGCAGTACTCCAGCTCACCAAAGCCCTGAACAGCTCCAACATAAGCTCTGAGGAAGGGTCACTGGCCCTGAAATGTTAACTCCACAGATGTTACCAGACCTGCTGAGATTTTCCAGCAATTCTATTTTTGTTTCTGATGTTTTTTTCCCAACATAAGCTCCCTGCTTTTATAAGCTGCGTTATGACTGATAAAGTGATGTGCCTTCTTAACTACCCTACTGTCTTCAGGAATCTGTGGACAAGTACCGAGATCATAGAATCCCTCTGGGGTGGAAGCACACCATTCGCCTCATTGAGTCCACACTGACCTTCTGAAGAGCATCCAACCCAGATCCACCCCTCTACCCTATCTCTGTCATGCTGTATTGCCCATTGGCTAATCCACCTAGATTGCACATCCCTGGACACAACAGGCGATTTAGCATGGCCAATTTTGCACATCTTTGGGCTTTGGGAAGAAACCCACACAGACACAGGGAGAACGTGCAAACTCTACACAGTTGCCCGAGAGTGGAATCGAACCCGTGTCCCCGGTACTGTGAGGCAGCAGTGCTAACCACTGAGTCACCGTTCCTGTTTTTGCTACTAAAGCAAATAACTTCACATGATACCGCATCTTTACAAGGGAAGAATGGAAATAAGAGAAAGAGATTACCAGTCGGAAGGATCGCAGCACAGACAGACCATCCACTCTGGCTAGGCCCAGCTCAACCAAGCTCAGGCAAACAATGATGCTGTCAAATATGTTCCAACCCTGCTGAAAGTAGTAGTAAGGATCCAAGGCAAGGATTTTTAAGACCATCTCAGCTGTGAAAATGGCAGTGAAGACCTGTTGGAGATAGGAGGTTGTTTCAGAGCAGTGACTTACAACAGACGAGACCTCACTCAAACTCCATCACATCCAACCCCACCTCCCATCACTGCCTGTCACCCTCATGCCCCCGCCTCCTGGGGAAGAACCCCACCAAGCCTGAGTGTGGCACAATCCTTAGTTGCCAAACAGTCGATATCCACGTGAGGCAGCACACCTCTGCTGAGCACTCCCAGCTCCCCAGAAACCTCTCTGCGTTTGTTTCTCAAACTGAATGAGATTCACTCAGTCTCATTTCTACAGGCAACAATTATCGCCAAGGAACTAGAAAGAAACTCAAAGCTGAGCAGTCGGACTAAATATTTACAACTCAAGCTGTGAACCTCCTGCCAATCAACACATTTACAAAGCAGGAAAACATTAACTCCCTCACAGCCCCCCAGTCCTTCACACTGAGTTTAATGAACAGGGTAGGAAAGGAACATACAGACACACATGCACACACACACACACACACACACACACACAGTCTCACACACACACACACACACAGGCACACACACACACGCGCGTGGAAACACA
Source organism: Stegostoma tigrinum (assembly GCF_030684315.1). Classification (NCBI taxonomy): domain Eukaryota; kingdom Metazoa; phylum Chordata; class Chondrichthyes; order Orectolobiformes; family Stegostomatidae; genus Stegostoma; species Stegostoma tigrinum. The sequence goes on along the minus strand of NC_081355.1, from coordinate 148,716,000 downwards.
CTCATTCACACAGACACACATACATATAGATATACGCAGACATAGATACACATATGCACAGACATGCAAACATGCACATATAGACACACACAGACACCCACAGAGGAACACAGATACACACACACACACATACACACACGTGTGTGCATGCAAACACACACACACACACCCACACACTCTCTCTCTCACACACACACACACACACACACACACACACACACACACACACACACACACACACAAACATAGACACACACCACTATATATACACAAGTACAGGCAGTCATAGACGCACACAGCATTACACGCACAATTCAGACATATACAAACAGAGACCATCACACAAACACATTGTTACACACACACACATCACACAGAGAGACAGACATGCACACACACACTATCACAGGCACACACAAACATACACACACATCAGACAGTCATACACATTCACACACAGAGACACACCACCACATATGTCATCACAGTCACGCACAGAGACACACAATTACAGTCATGTAAACAGACATACAAGCTCACATAAACTTATACAATTTCACACAGAGACAGGCATACCATCACATATCATTACAGACAGACAGATATATTATCTCTCTGACGCTCACACAAGCGTGTGCAAAATCTCACACACACAATCACATACAGAAATACACGCAGTAACGTATACGCTCATTTGCACAAGAGGCCAGAATTTGAGATCTCAAAGCAAATTGAGTAAAAAGGCTAGAGTTTCTCCTCAGACAGTCTGACCACACAACGTAGCTGTAATATAGGGCCAGCCAAGGAGTGGCCTGGACAGTGCTGTCAAATCACACTTCTCCTGTCACTTGCTACTCTTATCAGAACAAGCTACACGTTTGGGACTTGAGATTAAATTGCTTCAATAGCTGTGGCTAAGGCCATTCATTTCACACTGGAGCAGCTGAGTGCTTCTGTCCCAGTTCTGACAGCTGCTTAAAGGATCCTTGACTATTTGAGAGCTCTGGGGAGAGGAGGCAGCAGCAGGGAGCACAGTGAAACAAAGTCTGGCCTTCCATTCCACATTTCTCCTGGATGGGGTGAGACCGCGGAACTGACCACATGGAATGGCTGCGGCGAGGGCTGTACATACACTCAAGACAAATGTTGGATGAACAAATACAACTACATGAATTATGGACACAAAAACCAGGCTTGGGAATTCCGCAGTGAGGAGCTGACCTCCTGATTTCCAAAGCTTCTACTCCATGCACAAATGTGATAGAATGCATCCCACTTGCCTGATTAAATGCAACTCCAACAATACCATTCAGACAGACATCACTCAGGACAGAATGGCACCCCATTCACTGGCACCCCATCTAACACCTTGAACAACGGCGCGTGGTGGTACTGGGAAGGACATGGGCAGTAGAACACCACCCCCTGCACATTCCCCTCCAAGCCACTCACCATCCTGACTTGGAAATATATCGCCTTCACCGTCACTGGATCAAAATCCTGGAATTCCTTCCCTGAGGACATTGTGGATCTACCTACAGCATGTGGACTGCAGCGGTTCCAGGGGGCAGCTCACCACCACTTTGTAAAAGAGTGAAAGGGTATAGGTTTAAAGTGATGTGCAAGTGAGGAAAGGATAATGTGAGTTTCTGTTTACTCATGAGTAGTTAGGGTATAGAACGCACTCCCTGGAAATGAGGTGAAGGTAGATTCAACCGAAGCATTCAAGCGGGGCATTGGATGATAATTTGGGTATGGATGTAGTGTGCAGGGATATGGAGAAAAGGCAGGAGATCGGTACTCGATAACAATGCTCATTTGAAGCAGAGAGTTGTGAGAGCATGGAATGCGTTGCCAGCAGCAGTTGTGGAAGCAAGGTCATTGGGGACATTTAAGAGACTGCTGGACATGTATATGGTCACAGAAATTTGAGGGTGCATACATGAGGATCAATGGTTGGCACAACATTGTGGGCTGAAGGGCCTGTTCTGTGCTGTACTGTTCTATGTTCTATGTTCTATGAAGAGCTGGTACAGGTAGTTTGGGCCAAAAGGCCTCCTTTTGCACTGCCCTGTGATTCTCCAGGGAAGTTAGAGCTGGGAAACAAGTGTGGGCCCCTTCAGCAACACCTATGTGGCATGAGTAAAGCTCAGGAAGTTGGATGAAGTAAGGGGAGAAGTCTGCTCACCTCCTGACTCTCCAGAGCCTGTCCATCGCTGACAAGGCACAAGTCAGGAGTGTGATGGAATACTCCCCACTTGCCTGGATGGGTTCAGCCCCAACAGCACTCAAGAAGCTCAACACTATCCAGGACAAAGCAGCCTGCTTGATTGGCACCACATTCAACATACACACCCTTCCCTGCTGGCATCCAGCAGCAGCAGTGTATACCACCTGCAAATGGCACTATGGCATCTCGTCGAGGATCTTCCAACAGCACCGTATAAGCTCACAACCTCTGCCACCTGCACGGTCAAAAACAGCAGATACATGGGAGCACCAGCATTGGCAGGTTCCCCTCCAGTCATACACTGTCTCGTCTTGGAGATATGTCCCTTCACCAGGTGAGAATTCTGGAGTTCCCACCCTAACTGCACTCAGTCCGGGACCCCTAAGCACTGGAGTGGTTCAAGAAGACAGCTCCCCACCTCTTCTCCAGGGCAACAGGGGAGGGCGATAAATGCTGGCACGGTCAGTGATGCCCACATTTCATGAATAAATAAGAAAAAATAGGGTGACAGACAGGGATAAACAATGATATAGACACATCGAGCTGAGTGACGGCTTTCTGGAGCGTAATTGAGGATATAAGTGACTCCCTACTCTAGTGTGCAGATTTGCATCAGGTACATGCTTGTGGAGAGAGCACAATCTTCTCCTGGGTTTCACCAAGGCCATTCCTGTTCTCACTTCCCACCTCCCCGTTTCGCCAAGAGCAGAGAAAGCCCGAAATGAGAAAGTTACCAATGTGATTTGCATTTGTTGAACACGTGTGCGATTCACTCATGCTCAGGGTCTCTCAGACAAACAAATCTCTTCAGTTCAAAGGGTTTAAATGCTGAAAAACTCGAGCAACCATTAACAGCTGCTTGGAGTAGATGGTGATTCCAGCTCACTAAATAACTGTCCAATGTTACTGCTGATCCTTCACATCACACACACATGTACACACTGACATGGTCTCATCTCCAATAAACTTGTAGAGATATATCACAACATACACAGCTACCAACAAGGTATATGGGCTTTATTATTGTCTCACGCAGTGAAATACAGTGAAAAGCATTGTTTTGTGTGCTGTTTGCAAAGGGTCACCACTCCCTTGGATATATATTGACATTAAATTGCTGCAATAGCTTTGATATTTTTGATTCAGTATTCCATCTTTTCTGTTTTCTTCTCAGTATCCAATTGTTTGTCTAATGGTTCAGTTTCTGTTCACCGAATCGGCTGCAATTTCTTTGGATTTCCTTCCTCTTGTTTTTCATCTGATGTGTGTGTTTGTGTGTGTGTTTTTGTGTATTTGTCTGTGAGTGTGTACGTGTCTGTGTGTGTGAGCATTTGTACATGTATGTGTGTCTATGTGTGCATATCTGTATGTGTGCTCTGTGTGTGTGTCTGTGTGGGTGAGCATTAGTATTTGTTTGTGTGTCTGTGTGTGCATGTATGTGGGCCTCTGTGTCCATATGTGTATGTGTGTCTGTATGCTTATTTATGTTAAACCACCTAAACAAACACACAAACCCAAGGGAATGCACATATCAATACATTCACACAATGACACTTGCATAAATACTAAAGTATTTACTCATAGACATGAATGTGCAGAAAATGCATCCCATCACAAAATATGTCCCCTCCACCCATATATATATATATAGAGAGAAAGACACATACACACACGCGCGCGCGCACACACACACACACACACACACACACGCAAAGGTGCAGATGCAGACACACATGGATATCGGAACAACAACACACAACAAGATGTGAACATACACACACACAGACTCTTGAACACACCTTTACACAGCTGAACAGACACACATGCAGACACTTGCACATAGTGACTCATATACACAGGCAAACAGACACAGATGTCAGGAAAGATACACACACAGACATACACACAAATACACGTACAGACGCACACACGCATAGACACACAAACACAGACAAATGTGCACACATGGGCACAGACATACACATAAACACATACATACATACACATACATACATACACATACAGACAAAGCTACTGACAAACACAGATATGAAGACACACACACACACACACACACACAATGATGCAGACTCACACACATAGGCATTGATGCTCAAAAACATAGACTTAAATCTTAGATTTTCACAATTCCTTTGGTAATGATCTTAAAGTAAAACATGATTGCCTCCTTACCAGATTCCCAACGTACAGCATGTTATCAAATTCCTCGGACATGGGTCGGTGCTCCAAGGCCATGAACACAGTGTTCAAGACAATACAGATGGTGATCGCCAGGTCCAGGAAAGGATCCATCATGATATATTTCAATATCTTCTTCATTTTTATCCACAATGGGCAGCAGTTCCAGATGAGAAACGTTTGGGAAAAGTAATACCAACAGCGGGGATACTTCAGATGGGATTCTTCAAGTTCTAGGAGTGAAACAGGAGAGCAGGATTGGTGCTCAGCAATGAGGCCAACAGATCATTTGGAGCTGTGTCTCTCCTCACTATGCACCATGGAAGAAGGAGAGAGGCTTCTGGCACGGTCAGACCAGGCCGTGGTCACTCTAATTTGGTAAGGAGGAGTGTAGAGATGACAGGAGAGTGGCTGACTATTTGGCAACAGGAAAGAAGGTCCATGAACCCAGGATGGCTTGGAACTATTTAAAGGGGATGAAATTTCAGACACTTATTTAGTGAACAACAGGACAGTGGCTGACTCGAGCGAAAACCATAGTACCGTCGTGTATAGCTACTGCGGGATAAGAGCTAGGGAGACATGTTAGTAAGGTAGTAATAGTGGGTGATTTAATAGCCTGAGGAGTAGGCAGTTTAGTTTGGTCATGAGATTGTGAGTCCCATATGGCCTGTTGCGTCCTGGGTGCATGGGCTCAGGACCAAATGGAATGGCTGGATAAACATCTGGAAAGGGAAGGTGAACACCCAGTGGTTGTGGTTCATGTGGGAACCAACAACATAGGGAGGGACAGCTTGGATAACGGGAACTGCAGATGCTGGAGAATCTGAGATAACAAGGTGTGGAGCTGGATGAACACAGCAGGCCAAGCAGCATCAGAGGAGCAGGAAAGCTGGTGTTTCGGGCCTAGACCCTACATGAGAAACGTCCAGCTCTACACCTTGTTATCCTGGAGGTCACACAGGATCAGTTTCAGGAGTTAGGGAGTGGTTTGAAACATAGGATGTCCAGCACAGTAATCTCAGAAATGCTCCCTGTGCCACCAGCCTCACCACTTCGACAAAGGCAGATCAGGGAGGTAAATGTGGGACTTGAGGAATGGCACAGAAGGGAGGGTTTAGATTTTTTGGGACATTGGACTCACTTTTGGAAAAAGAGAAAGCCTTTCAGAAGAGGTAGGCTTGAGCTGTGCTGAAAAGGCACTAATCTCCTGGTGAAGGGAGTAAATAGTTTTTTTTCACTTGAGGGAAATGTACATTACTAACAAAAAAAACCCGAAAGATCTGTGGATGCTGTAAATCAGGGACAAAAACAAAGTTGCTGGAAAAGCTCAGCAGGTCTGGCAGCATCTGTGAAGGAGAAAACAGAGTTAATGTTCTGAGTCCAGTGACCCTTCCTCAGAATCACTGGCTGGGCAGCATTTATTGTCTGTCCCTATTTGCCTTTGAGAAGGTGTTCGTATGAGGCCTTCTTGAAACACTGTGGCCCTCACTGTAGGGGGAATGGATTTAAACTTGTAAGGCAAGGGGTGTGGACCAACAAATGGGCCTAGTTTTGGGCAAAAGAGAGAGAAAATGGTGAATGGAGAAAAGGAAGTAATGGAAGGCTTGAGCATTGACAGTAAACAAAGAAATGTCAACATCCAATGGGCAAATAAAAGACAAGGGCAGGTTATATTGTGTGTACGTAAATGCGTGGAGCATCATGAACAAAACTGGGGAGCTGGAACAGATATTTCTCTGGGGAATATGACATAGTAGCATTGATAGAAATGTGGCTCGAGCCAGAAGGAAGTTGGATACTTTGCACCCTGAGTTGTAAGGCATTTAGGAGAAACAGAGTGGGTAAAAAGGGAGGAGGTGTAGCAGTCTTGGGCAATGATAGTATTATTGCCCTTGAACAAGATGCAGTTCCTGAATCTGAATCTATATGGCTAGAAGAAACAGGAAGGCATGCAGTGACCTTGTGGGAATTTATTATGGATTTCCAAATAATGGGAAGAAAGTAGAAGACAGCATTTTTAGGCAAATAATGGAAACCTGTAGGACAAGTAGAGTTGTGGATAAGTTGGTGCTTTTAGTTACGTTAGGGTAGATTGGGGAAATGGCAGTGTCTAGGACATGGAAGTGGACAATTCCTACAACGTGTGCTGCAGAACTTTCTGGAACAGTACATATCCAGTCTTACCAGGGAGGAACTTATACTGAATCTCGTTCTATTAAATGAGGGAAATGAAGTGGACATCATCAAAGTGGGGGAGCATTCGAGAAATACTGAGCATAACACAATATGGTTCAATATCGTTCTCTGATGAAGGGTCTAGGCCCAAAACGTCAGCTTTTGTGCTCCTGAGATGCTGCTTGGCCTGCTGTGTTCATCCAGCCTCACATTTTATTATCTTGGTTCAATAACAAGTTGGAAAAGGATAAACATCAGTCAATGATTAAGATCCCAGACTGAAAGAGGGCATATTTTAAAAATCTCAAAGTTGAACTGGAGCATTAATGGGAAACAAATTTTGGTAGATAAGACATGGAACATAGAACATAGAACAGTACAGCACAGAACAGGCCCTTCAGCCCACAATGTTGTGCCAACCATTGATCCTCATGTATGCACCCTCAAATTTCTGTGACCATATACATGTCCAGCAGTCTCTTAAATGACCCCAATGACCTTGCTTCCACAACTGCTGCTGGCAACGCATTCCATGCTCTCACAACTCTCTGCGTAAAGAACCTGCCTCTGACATCCCCTCTATACTTTCCACCAACCAGCTTAAAACTATGACCCCTCGTGCTAGCCATTTCTGCCCTGGGAAATAGTCTCTGGCTATCAACTCTATCTATGCCTCTCATTATACATGCATACATGAGGATCAATGGTTGGCACAACATCGTGGGCTGAAGGGCCTGTTCTGTGCTGTACTGTTCTATGTTCTATGTTCTATGTCTTATCTACCAAAATTTGTTTCCCATTAATGCTCCAGTTCAACTTTGAGATTTTTAAAATATGCCCTCTTTCAGTCTGGGATCTTAATCATTGCCTGATGTTTATCCTTTTCCAAGACAGTGGATGAAAAATGGGAGAATTTGAAGAGAGATGAATAGAGTGCAAGCTAGGTATACACGCATGAGAAATAAATATGGGCTATCTGAAGCAAGAGCACACTGTCTGACTAAGGAGACTGATGCTAAAATAAGGGAAATAAAGGAGACATATGATGCATACTGGAATAATACAGCAATAGAAATCGGGAAGAGTATCTCAAATGCAAGAGAGATGCAAAGGCTAGAATAAGGAAGGCTAAAAGGAAGCAGCAGGAAAGGATGGCAGGCTTAATTAAAAGATACAGTAAAATGTTCTTCAAATACATTAGTAGTAAAAGATTCGTGGAATATAGAGTGGGGTCCCAAAGGAACAAGAAGGGAAAGCTGCTCACTGAACAAAGAATGTGGCAGAGGCACTGAACGAACATTTAGCTTCTGTATTTAGCAAATTAGAAGATGGTGACAATGACCTAGTTGTAAAAGTGGTGTCGAGGAACTGAGCAGAATAGTGATACGTAAAGGAGGAATGCTGATAAAAGCTGGCAGCACTCCAGGTAGAGAAGTCACCAGATCCAGATGGGATGCTTCCTAGATTCCTGAGAGAGTTAAGTGATCAAATTGCAGAACTGTTGATAGAAACTTTCCAGTCCTCTCTGAACACAAGGTTAGTCCCAGGGTAGTGGAGGATTGCAAATGTGACACCATTGCTTAAGAGAGGGACAAAGGATAACCCACAAAACTATAGACCTGTCAGTCTGAAATCAATCGTGGGAAAACTGATGGAGGACATTATATAGAATAGCGTAAATATACCCTTAGAGAAAAATAAGTTAATACTGGACAGTCAACATGGCTTTGTCAAGGGCAGGTCTTGTCTGACAAATATAACAGAGATATTTGACAAGGTGACACAGCCAATAGATAAGGATAGTGCTGTGGATGTCGTATATTTGGACTTTCACAGCGCATTTGCTATGGTGCCTCATGGCAGGTCGGTTGGCAAGTTAGAAATGATTGGGTTTGATAGGTCCTTGGCAACATGGATTACAAACTGTCTGAAAGATAGGGAACAAGCGCTGGGTATAGATGGGTGTTTCTCAGACTAGAGTCGAGTTGAAAGCGGTGTTCCCCAGTGATTGGTGTTGGGAATCTTGACTTTTCTGACTGATAGAAATAATTTACAGATCAGACTTGAGGGCTAAATCTTTAAAAGAGCAGATGTACTGAGCTAGGGAAAATACTAAATTGTGAGAATGATGCTGCATGACTTCAGAAAGACATTGGCCAAATGGGCAGATACCTGGCAATGAATTTCAATGCAGAGACATGTGAGGTAATGTGTCATGGTAGAAGCAACATGGAGAGACAAGACAGGCTCAGTAGTAAAACTTTGAGGGGAGTGCAGGAGCAGAGGGACCTCATGATTCAGATGCATGATTCTTTGGAGGTGGCAGGCAAATCGAAACAGTCCTTAAGAAAGCTTATAGGATACACAGAAAGATTAGAGAGATTGGACTTATTCTCCGTGGAACACAGAAGGTTAATAGATGATCTTATGAGGAATTCAAAATGACGAACGTTTTCGACAGAGTAAAGAAGCTTATTTTGTTGTTAGGATTTGGAATGGTGCTGCCTGGGAGAGTGGTGGTGGCAGATTCCAGCAGAGGTTTCAAAAGATAGCTGGAGATATGTTTGCTAGTGATGAGTTTAGAGGCGTACAGAGTTTTGCTGGAGCGTGGGACATGCTGGATAGCTCTTTTGAGCACCAATACAGACACGGTGGGTTAAATGGCCTCCTTCTGATCTATAAAATTCTATAACTCTATGACTTTAGTGATAATGGGAACTGCAGATGCTGGAGAATCCAAGATAATAAAGTGTGAGGCTGGATGAACACACCAGGCCCAGCAGCATCTCAGGAGCACAAAAGCTTCTGAAAGGTCTGAATATTCTGGGTGTAGAGGTGGTCACGGTTGGGGCCAAATTGGGAAGGCTGAAATGTAGACTGTAGTCCATTGGGGATGATCCGGTTCCGCAGGCAGGTGCTGAGGAAGGTGATGTGGCTGTGGTACCTGGTTTGCTTCAGGACATGGTCGAGCAGTTTCAAGGCCGAAGAGATTACAAGAGAGTTGCAATGGGAGAAAGATTCCCTGAGGTTGGTCCAGAGGGAGGAGGGTAACTTCTTCAGGTTAGGCATCCCTGGAAGAAGCTTCGCAGAGAGGTTAAAATTGTATCAGTGATAATGGGAACTGCAGATGCTGGAGATTCCAAGATAATAAAATGTGAGGCTGCATGAACACAGCAGGCCAAGCAGCATCTCAGGAGCACAACTCTATGACTTTATGCGTGTTTCTCATGGGGAGTCCAAATAAAGCTAAAATACGCAGAAAGCATTGGGTGCCTGAGTACATGTGAGGTACTATGGAAATGCAATTTCTTTCCTACAGTCTCCATGTCTTGGTTCCCAAACGGTGATATTCTGCTCAACATTGAACCATTGATGTCCACATCCAAAATGGTGTCTAACAGCAGACTGGACCTGAACACAAACGTGGTAACCATTTCATAGAATCATAGAAGCTAGCAGTAGGCCATTCAGCCCTTCGAGCTGGCTCTGCTAGTCAATATATTCGTAGCAAATCATCTATCTCAAAGCCATATTGCTGCTTTCTCTCTGTACCACTTGATGAATTTAATGTTTAAAAAAAATTGACCCTCTCTCTGGTCTCCCAGCCACAGGAAGGATGTTACATGGAACATAGAACATAGAACATTACAGCACAGTACAGGCCCTTCGGCCCTCGATGTTGTGCCGACCTGTCATACCGATCTCAAGCCCATCTAACATACACCATTCCATGTACGTCCATATGCTTATCCAATGACGACTTAAATGTACCTAAAGTTGGCGAATCTACTACTGTTGCAGGCAAAGCAATCCATTCCCTTACTACTCTCTGAGTAAAAAAACTACCTCTGACATCTGTCCTATATCTTTCACCCCTCAATTTAAAGCTATGCCCCCTTATGCTCGCCGTCACCATCCTAGGAAAAAGGCTCTCCCTATCCACCCTATCTAACCCTCTGATTATTTTATATGTTTCAATTAAGTCACCTCTCAACCTTTTTCTCTCTAATGAAAGCAGCCTCAAGTCTCTCAGCCTTTCCTCATAAGACTTTCCCTCCATACCAGGCAACATCCTAGTAAATCTCCTCTGCACCCTTTCCAAAGCTTCCACATCCTTCTTATAATGCGGTGACCAGAACTGTACGCAATACTCCAAGTGCGGCCGCACCAGGGTTTTGTACAGCTTCACCATAACCTCTTGGTTCCAGAACTTGATCCCTCTATTAATAAAAGCTAAAACACTGTATGCCTTCTTAACAGCCCTGTCAACCTGGGTTGCAACTTTCAAGGATCTGTGTACATAGACACCGAGATCTCTCTGCTCATCTACACTATTAAGAATCTTACCATTAGCCCAGTACTTTGCCTTTCGGTTACTCCTACCAAAGTGCATCACCTCACACTTGTCTGCATTAAACTCCATTTGCCACCTCTCAGCCCAGCTCTGCAGCTTATCTATGTCCCTCTGCAACCTACAGCATCCTTTGTCACTATCCACAACTCCACCGACCTTAGTGTCGTCTGCAAATTTACTAACCCATCCTTCTACGCCCTCATCCAGGTCACTTATAAAAATGACAAACAGCAGTGGACCCAACACCGACACTTGCGGTACACCACTAGTAACTGATCTCCAGGATGAACATTTCCCATCAACTACCACCCTCTGTCTTCTTTCAGCAAGCCAATTTCCAATACAAACTGCTATATCTCCCACAATCCCATTCCTCCGCATTTTGTACAATAGCCTATTGTGGGGAACCTTATCGAACGCCTTGCTGAAATCCATATACACCACATCAACCAGTTTACTCTCATCTACCTGTTTGGTCACCTTCTCAAAGAACTCAATAAGGTTTGTGAGGCACAACCTTCCCTTCACAAAACCGTGCTGACTATCCCTAATCAATTTACTCTTTTCTAGATGATTATAAATCCTATCCCTTATAACCTTTTCCAACACTTTACCAACAACTGAGGTAAGGCTCACTGGTCTATAATTACCAGGGTTGTCTCTACTCCCCTTCTTGAACAGGGGAACCACATTTGCTATCCTCCAGTCATCTGGCACTATTCCTGTAGACAATGATGAGTTAAAGATCAATGCCAAAGGCTCGGCAATCTCCTCCCTGGCTTCCCAGAGGATCCTAGGATAAATCCCATCCAGTCCAGGGGACTTATCTGTCTTCACCCTCTGTAGGATTTCTAATACCTCTTCCGTGTGAACCTCAATCCCACCTAGTCTAGTAGCCTGTATCTCAGTATTCTCCTCGACAATATTGTCGTTTTCTAGATTGAATACTGTTGAAAAATATTCATTTAGCGCTTCCCCATCTCATCTGACTCCACACACAACTTACCACTACTATCATTGATTGGGCCTAATCTTACTTTCGTCATTCTTTTATTCCTTAAATATCTATAGAAAGCCTTAGGGTTTACCCTGATCCTATTCGCCAACAACTTCTCATGTCTCCTCCTGGCTCTTCTGAGCTCTCTCTTTAGGTCTTTCCTGGCTACCTCGTAGCCCTCAAGTGCCCTAATGGAGCCTTCACATCTCATCCTAACATAAGCCTTCTTCTTCCTCTTGACCAGAGATTCTACCTCCTTCGTAAACCACGGCTCCCGCACTCTACAGCTTCCTCCCTGCCTGACAGGTACATACTTATCTAGGACACACAGGAGCTTTTCCTTGAATAAGCGCCACATTTCTAATGTGCCCATCCCCTGCAGTTTCCTTCCCCATCCTATGCTCCCTAAATCTTGCCTAATCTCATTGTAATTGCCTTTCCCCCAGCTATAACTCTTGCCCAGTGGTATACACCTATCCATTTCCATCACTAAAGTAAACATAACAGAATTGTGATCACTATCACCAAACTTGAAAGGGTTCAGAAAAGATTGACAAGGATGTTGCCAGGGTTGGAGGGTTTGAGCTACAGGGAGAGGCTGAATAGGCTGGGGCTATTTTCCCTAGAGCATCTGAGACTGAAGGGTGACCTTTACAGAGGTTTATAAAATCATGAGGGGCAGGGATAGGGTGAATAGCCAAGATCTTTTCCTGGGGTGGGGGAGTCTAAAACTAGACGGCACAGGTTTAAAGTGAGAGGGCAAAGATATAAAAGGGACCTAAGGGTCAACTTTTTCACACAGAGGGTGGTGCATGTATGGAAGGAGCTGCCAGAGGAAGTGATGGAGGCTGGTACAGTTACAACATTTAAAAGGCATCTGGATGGGTATATGAATAGGAAGGGTTTAGAGGGATATGGGCCAAATGCTAGCAAATGCGACTAGATTAATTTAGGATATCTGGTCAGCATGGCCAGTCCTCCCTAACCTGCGCATCTTTGGACTGTGGGAGGAACCCGGAGCACCCGATGGGAAACCACGCAGACACGGGGAGAATGTGCAAACTCCACACAGACGGTCACCCGAGGGTGGAATTGAATCTGAGTCCCCTGCGCTGTGAGGCTGCGGTGCTCACCACTAAATCTGGAGAATATAGAGTCAGTTTTCTCGATGTCTCATCACAAGATTTACAGGGCTAATGGTAAGATTCTTAGCAGTGTAGCTGAGCAGAGAGATCTTGGTGTCCATGTACACAGATCCTTGAAAGTTGCCACACAGGTTGACAGGGCTGTTAAGAAGGCATACAGTGTTTTAGCTTTTATTAATAGAGGGATCGAGTTCCGGAACCAAGAGGTTATGGTGAAGCTGTACAAAACTCTGGTGCGGCTGCACTTGGAGTATTGTGTACCAGTTCTGGTCACCGCATTATAAGAAGGATGTGGAAGCTTTGGAAAGGGTGCAGAGGAGATTTACTAGGATGTTGCCTGGTATGGAGGGAAGGTCTTACGAGGAAAGGCTGAGGGACTTGAGGCTGTTTTCGTTAGAGAAAAGAAGGTTGAGAGGTGACTTAATTGAAACATATGAAATAATCAGAGGGTTAGATAGGGTGGATAGGGAGAGCCTTTTTCCTAGGATGGTGACGGCGAGCACGAGGGGGCATAGCTTTAAATTGAGGGGTGAAAGATATAGGACAGATGTCAGAGGTAGTTTCTTTACTCAGAGAGTAGTAAGGGAATGGAACGCTTTGCCTGCAACGGTAGTAGATTCGCCAACTTTAGGTACATTTAAGTCGTCATTGGATAAGCATATGGATGTACATGGAATAGTGCAGGTTAGATGGGCTTCAGATCGGTATGACAGGTCGGAACAACATCGAGGGCCGAAGGGCCTGTACTGTGCTGTAATGGTCTATGTTCTATGTTCTAAGATAATCAGGCCGTCCAGGGAACAGTGTTCAGTTACTATCATGACAGGCAACATTCATAAGCTTTGACAGCCAGTAGTATTCTTATTGAGTGTAGTGTAGGAGATAGAGATCCAGCACTCTGTACAATGCACAGCTATAAACACTGTGCACCTCACTGTATTGATCTTTGTAATGTCAGATATACAAAATAGCATGTCTTATTTATTAGGGACTCGGGTTATAGAAAGCACTTGGGAAAATGAAAGTAACAAGCAGGAAAGGATTATTACTGAGTTTGAATGTTTTTTTTACAAAATCATAGAAACATAGAAGATAGGAGCAAGAGGAGGCCATGCGGCCCTTCCAGCCAGCTCCACCATTCTTCACGATCATGGCTGATTGTCCAACTCAATAGCCTAATCCTGCTTTCTCCACATAACTGTTGATCCCATTCATCCCATATCTTATATCGAGTCGCCTCTTGAATATATTCAATGTTTCGGCATCAACTACTTCCTGTGGTAATGGATTCCACAAGCTCACCACTCTTTGCGTGAAGAAATGTCTCCTCGTCTCCATCCTAAATGGTCCATCCCGACTCCTCAGATTGCAACCCCTGGTTCTGGACACACCCACCATCGGGAACTTCCTCCCTGCATCCATCCTGACCAGTCCTGTTAGAATTTTATAAGTCTCTATGAGATCCCCCCACCTCATTCACCTGAGGGTGAATCCTAAGCAGTCCTAACCTGGTTAATCTCTCCTCACACGTCCATCCCGCCATCCCCGGAATGAGCCTGGTAAACCTTCGCTGCACTCCCTCGAGAGTAAGAGCATCCTTCCTCACAAAAGGAGACCAAAACTGTACACAATGTTCGAGGTGTGGCCTCACCAAGGGTCTGTAAAACTGCAACAACACATCCCTGCTCCTGTACTTGAACCCTCTCGCAATGAAGGCAACATACCATTTGCCTTCTTTACCTCCTGCTGCACCAGTACGTTACCTTCAGAGACTATGCACAAATCAGTCCTGGACGTTTTTGGCTGGGGCAGCATTTGTTGTCCATCCCTAATTGCCCAGAGGGCGGTCAAGAGTCAACCATATATTGCTGTGGGTCTGGAGTCACATGTAGATGAGATCAGATAAGAACAGCAGTTTTCTTCTCCAAAGGGTATTCACAAACGAGATGGGTTTTCCCCCTAACAATCAATAATGGTCTCATGGTTGCCATTTGAGTCCAAATTCCAGACTTTTTTAAAATTGATTGAAGCCCCACCATCTGCGATGGCAGGATACAAACTCAGGACCCCAGAACATTACCAGGGTTTCTGGATTAAAACTCGCTCAGAGATAGTACGAACTGCGGATGCTGGAGTCTGAGATAATGCAGAGTGGAGCTGGAGGAACACAGCAGGCCAGGCAGCATCAGAGGAGCAGGAAAGTCGACATTTCAGGTCAGGGCCCTTCTTCAAGAAAAACGGGGTCCCGACCCAAAACGTCAGCTTTCCAGCTCCTCTAATGCTGCCTGGCCTTCTGTGTTCCTCCAGCTCCACACTCTGTTACCTCTGGAATAATAGTGTTGTGATAATACCACTCGCCCATTGCCTCCCTTCAGATGATGGTGGTAAATTGCTTTCTTGAATTGGTGCAGTCCATTAGGTGTGGAGACACCCACACTACTGTAAGGGAGAGACTTCCAGGATTTTGACCCAGTGACAGCGGAGGAATGGTGATATATTCGCAAGTCAGGATGGTGAGTGCCTTACAGGGGAACTCAGGGGGTGATGTTCATATATATCTGCTGTATGTGCTGAGTCTTAATGTAATCACCAGAAGTAATTCTGCTTAGATCATTACTAACTGTTCAGCTCCACAAAAGC